>NW_028138972.1:0-244271 GCF_964270905.1 Leucopleurus acutus
AGGCACATAGAAGCCTCTAGCGGTATTCTTAATAAAGCAAGGTGAGTTATAAGCAATCATCTGATGGAGGGTAAATGTACCACAGTCCAGTTTAAGAAAAATACAATATAAAAGTCTTACCATGGAAGAAAATCTTTATATGATCTTTTGAAAAAACAAAGCTTCAAGAAACATAAAGACATGACACCATATTCAGTTTAAAGTCAGTGACTTGTAAGCAAGGCAAAGCAAAGACAGTCTGATTAAGACCGTTGCATTGTTCTGGCATTTTTTAGGTCTCACCCATTTCTGTGGCCTTTTTAGAACCTAAGCTTCTAGGGCACAGAGAACTTCATCTTGACGTAGGGCTGAGCAAATGCACGGAGCATTTCTCAATAAGTAGGCATTAAATTCTTAGTCCAGAAGGAGCCTTGAGATGCCCTCTCTTTACTCCTTGGTAGAACTGTTTTAACCATCCCCTGAAAACAGATTTTTTTCTTTAAATCTCAAAATTCAGAGATTCCACAATCAGAAGTTACTTCTCATTATTGCCTTGTGGTCTGCTGTGGGCATCTGTCGAATGGTGTGAACTCTGCGTGGGGAGCCTGGCCTACCCTCCAGGCCCACGGTTTGGGCTGTGGTGGTGCCATGCTGTGCTCAGGGGCCTTCTTTTTTGGAAGTCTGGGCTCCAGTGAGCCTTGGTCGTGTTCTTTTATGGAACCTTGGGTGCTAGACCACTCTGACCCTCAGTCTCATTTGCAGGTTCTGGGGAGGATTAAATGAGCTCATGGGATATCCAGGTGACTGAGGCAGAGTCGGCTCGGGATGAATCTTTGCTTCGTTTTCATTAGCTGCGGAGAAGACGATGACAGCTTGGTGCCTCTCCAACTTTAATATGGGTATGCCTCTCTTGGGGATCTTGTTAAATGCAGGCTGGTATTCAGTAGTTCTGGGTGGGGCCTGGATTCTGTGCTTCTAACAAGCTCCTAGGTGAGGGTGACGCTGAGGGCAAGGGTTTGGCACCTGTGTTTCTCCCTTTCTGGAAGAGCAGGATGTCTGCCCCACCCCCACCCCGAGAGGAGAAAACATCCGCAATGTGACTACTAGGAACCAGCTTCCCTCACATGCAAGGGTCCTGTACCACTGCTCCCAACCATTCCGTCTGAGGCGCAGCAAGCCAAAACACTGAAATGCTGAGGTTTGCAGCAAAGAGGAGGTTTATTCACAGGGCAGCCAAGCGAGGACGTGACGTGACAATAGGTCTCAAATCCGCCTCCCCAAAGGCAAGGGGCTTTGGGTATCTGTGGGATAAAGAATAAAGAAGCAGGGCAGTATGAGGCATGGGGAGCATGAGGAAAGGTGATTGGAAAAACGTGTGCTCATCATTGTTCTGAGCTGGCCTAACTAGGCTACAGGCCTCAGCACATTCTCAGGCTGGAGTTTTCGGCCCTCTGATGGCAGGAGGTCAAAAGGCACTTGCCCGGGTGGAAGATCGGTGGTCCTCTCCACTCTAAACCAGCTCAGCCTAACCAGGCACAGCTGATTCCAAGTTCCTGGAGGATCGCGGGGCAAACATCTTATTGCTTATGCTACATGCTACTTGGAAGACGTGCAGGTGTTCAAGCTACCTTGATGAGTGAAGACCGGGATTTGACTAATCATGACACCTTGTTTCACCTCCAGGCGAGCAGAAGAGAGCTGTAGGCTGAGTCTGGCTCCTAGCACCTGGAATTGGAGGCAGGTGGTTTAAAAACGGGCTTTCCCACCCTCTGTGTGATATAAGGTAGATAGACTATTGAACCTTCCTGTGCCTGTTTCTCCACAAGCAGCATGGGGACACTCAGAGTCCCTCTCTTGGGGGCTGTTATGGGGGTTCAGTGAGATATAGATGCATGCACGGGCACACGGGAGACACCCAGTGTGTGTTCCCTTCGTGCTTATTTTTATTAGGACACCAGTATTGTTAGAACATTTCTGGTTTGGACAACAAATTAGATAGGTGGTCATTGCTATAGTTTATGCGAGAGCAATTCACATTGCCATTTGCAAAAAAGTAGTTGGTTGTCCAGTGGGGATTATAAACATCCGTTTAACATGAGCTACTGAACAGATAGTTCACACAGTAAGTACTTTATTTAAAATCAATTCTCTTTGTTTTCTTAAGCAATTGTTAACCCCCAATTTCGTGAGTACTACCAAGTAAGTCACTTGAAAATCATCTAGAGCAATCTATTTCACTTAGCAAGCCTAAAGCTATAGTTCAACCATTTTATTGACTGTTCTATGACAAAAATTACTCTAAACAGCTATTCCCTGGATAAGTAATCAGCTAAAGCTAGTTTGACTGACTAAATCGATTTACTGAGTTAATAAGCCAGTTGTTTTAGAATAGGACGAATTCATATTTCTCATCCATTCTGCATTAAACTGTTTCCCATTCGTACATACCCACATTCCTACTTCTGTGCTGTAGGGCTTGGCTGAACTACACCTGCCTTCAGTGAAACTTTTCTCTCCTGCACAATTGGAGATAATTTTAGTCTCGTGACTCCCACGGGGTTACCTCTGTTGTGACACTTGACTCTTTGGTGGCATATTTTATTTGAAAAAGCCTTCCGTTACTCCGGGCACGTCAAACAGTAAATGCTTTCTCTTCGTAAACCTGCATAACAATTTTCTGAACTCTTCTGCTCTGGGCAAGATTCATCAGTACACCAGGCAAACATAGTGAAAGAGGAGACAGTACTTGTGTTGTATTCAATTGGGTCTTGATACCTAAGTGTGACTCTTAACCAAGGATTATGCAGTAGTTAAGGACACAGATTCAAGTTGTTTAGGGTGTGTCCTAAAGTGTCAGTGGCAGAATTTAAGTCTCTACTCTGGAAATTGTAGACCTGAGACAAACTACTTCCCTAAACGTCATTTCCTACGTCTGAGAAAGATAATAGTATCTACCTTGTCGTAGACTGAATAATACCATTGCCCCCAAATGTCCACATTCTACTCTCCAGAACCTGTGAATGTCACCTTAAATGGCAGAAGGCACTTTGCCAGTGGGATGAAAGTAATGGTTCTCAGATGGGAAGATTCTCCTGGACTACCTGGATGGGCCCAAATATAACCACTGGTGTTCTCGTAAGAGAGAGGCAGAGGGAATTTGTACTCCAAAGAGAATGTGATGACGAAGTTGGGGTTGCATTGATGTGGCCAGAAGTGAAGGAATGCTGGCGAGGAAACAAACAGATTCTCGCTTAGAGCCTCTAGAAGGAGGATGGATGGCCCTGTCGACTTCTGGTTTCAGCCCAGGGAAACTGGTTTTGGACCTCTGTCTTGCAGAACCATAAGAAAATAAGTGTGTTGTGTTAGAAGCAAGCACATTTGTAGTCATTTGTTACAGCAGCCATAGGGAACTAATGCCTACCTCATAGGAAGTAGTTCTCCAATTAAAATGTGTGACTGGAAACACACTTAGTGGCATGCGTGACACACACTAGTTATGCTACCGTAGGTCGTTCTTGGAAACTGAAGCCTTGGTTTTGAGAGATCATCAAAACCAGTACAATGGTTGCCATGTTTCTCCTTGTTCAGCCTGGTGACCAACCCGGTAGAGAGAGCTCCATCCTTTCCCACAGGACCCCAACTGTGGGTACGTAGAGGGAAGCGGTTATGTCTCCCTTAAGGCACCTTTTTCTTTTCCTTTCTACTTTTGTCTTCATTAATCTTCATCCAACTGACCTTTCTAAATTTTACAGAAAACAAAACCATTTCTCCATGGATTCAGATACTACCCCAAGTTAATATTCCAACCAAGTTCTTGTTCTTCCGGGTCTCATCACCAGAAATTGCTGAGCCTAACTCTACTCTAGTTTCTAGGATCACTCATTTTCTCATTTCTCCCTTCTCCTTTTAGTTCAGAGTCTTGTCAATTTAGTTCCTTCCCTAACCACAACTTATAGTACGGTGGCACAGCAAAGTGATGAAAGTCTAGACGGTCTGGTTTTAATCCCGGGTTTTGCCACCTACTTACTGTGTGGCATTAGGCAAGCTCTTCAACGTCTCTGGGCCTCAGTTGCCCCCAGAAGAGTGAACATTATGAATATTCCCTACCTCTAGGGTTGCCATTATGAGGAATAAGTGAGTTAATATTTGGTAAGCCCTTAGAATAGTACTTGTTATAGTCTAAGCACTACAGTTGTGCTTGTTAATAATAATAAATGAAATTCCCAGCGTATAACTTACTCAACATTCTGTCATAACTTTGAAGTGTTGGTCTATCTGTTGGCTCACGTTGCAGGTAAATGAGTCGAGGCATGGGCTGAGGCATTGCTATCACTGGGTGGTGTGTTCCCAGAACTTGGAACAGCGGTGTGAAATGGGTAGTGGTTCTATTGGAGACAGGGCAGACTGGAAAATGACAGCCTGGGAAGGAGGTGTGGTGTCCATAGCTTTGGTGTTAGAGGTGCTGCCTGCTGAAGCACCAGTGCCGGCCTAAGCCGTAAATGGGGTGCTGGGGTAAAGAGGAGCAGGATGGAAGATGACAGCGTGGGAAGGAGGTGTGGTGTCCATAGGTTCGGGGTCTGACGGGCTTCCTGCTGAAGCACCAATGCCCGGCAGGGCCGTAAATGGGGTGCTGGGAAAAACAGGAGCAGAATGGAAGATGACAGCGTGTGAAGGTGGTGTGGTGTCCATAGGTTCGGGGTCTGACGTGCTTCCTGCTGAAGCACCGATGCCCGCCAGGGCCGTAAATGGGGTGGTCGGGAAAACACGAGCAGAACGGAAGATGACAGCATGTGAAGGTGGTGTGGTGTCCATAGGTTCGGGGTCTGACGTGCTTCCTGCTGAAGCACCGATGCCCGCCAGGGCCGTAAATGGGGTGGTCGGGAAAACAGGAGCAGAATGGAAGATGACAGCGTGTGAAGGTGGTGTGGTGTCCATAGGTTCGGGGTCTGACGTGCTTCCTGCTGAAGCACCGATGCCCACCAGGGCCGTAAATGGGGTGGTCGGGAAAACAGGAGCAGAATGGAAGATGACAGCGTGTGAAGGTGGTGTGGTGTCCATAGGTTCGGGGTCTGACGTGCTTCCTGCTGAAGCACCGATGCCCGCCAGGGCCGTAAATGGGGTGCTGGGGAAAACAGGAGCAGAATGGGAGAGGACAGCGTGTGAAGGAGGTGTGGTGTCCATAGCTTCCATATTAGAGGTACTGCCTGCCTTATCTGAGAGCAGAGAATGAAAGTGGGAGAGCCTCTTCCTAGATTCTAACTCCTCTGAATTTATAGCACTGACTCTGCCTGGCTTTATGACATATCCATTGTACGTGTCACAGAGAAAGTGCAGGCGGGGCAGGGGGTGATGCAGGGGTCACATGCAAGCCCAGCTGCTGGCTTAACCCCGGCCCAAAGGCAAAGGGCAGGGCCCCTTCTGGACTTTCTAGTGGCTGGGACTTCTGGCTGTGGGTGGCAGGTGTTTGGCACCAGATGGGCCACCATGCGGAGACTGTTGGGGACTGTGGAAGCCTCCTCCAGAGCTCACCCTGCCTGGCGACTGGCTCTGCAGGCCCCTCAGCCCTGCGTATGTATCGGCCAGGCCTTCCCCACCACAGGGCCAGAGGCCAGAGCCTGCTCAGACCTGAGGGCAGGAGGCAGCCAGAGCTTACCAGGGTGTGGGCCACCTCGTCCGCAGACCTCCCCAGCTCCTCTGCGAGACCTGGAGACAGGATCGCCTTCTCCAGGGCTGCTCAGCTGCCAGCATCACCATGAGCCAGGTGGCCAAGGTTTCTGAGCAGGAGATGCAGAGCCCTGATCCGACTGGATGCTGCAGCCCACGATGTCCCTTCCTGGCAGATAGGTTCTTTCTTCACTTCTGTTTTGAAATTTGGTAAAAGAACATTTAAACCTTGGCCTGTCCTTCAGGGTATATAGATGGTAGTGGCTTAGCCGGGATTCGATCCAAGCCTGTGTGATTCCAGAGCTTGTGCTCTGGACTGTGGTGCCTCCTTATCGTATATGCTTCATGTGTTACTTGTTTTTCTTTTTTTCTTGTAGTCCTTATGGTACTTAGCCCTAAGTGCCATACCTGTAACGAACAGCTACACTGCCCTGTAGGAGGTCTTCTTTTGTTCAACGCATGAATTGGTCATCCACCACACTGTGTTCTAATCTCAGAAGATACAGGTCAGGGAGCACCAGTTGTCAGCATGGCACCATTCCATATTTCTAACTGAGGCTTGAAGCCCCTATTTTCCCTTTGTCTAGTTTGAAGGATCCAGATATGTAAAGATGATATTCTAGATAAATCATGGGCTATCCTGAAAGAAATTCACCAGTGAATTGTTCCATATGGATTAGAAGCCAGCTTCTCTGGCCTTCCTGGAGTATATCCAGTAAGGCGTCTCATTCATGTCTAGAAAGCAAATATATCATTTATTGCAACTTCAGCGTGGAGCGATGTATTGGTATAAAGTACGATCAACACAATTTGGTCATTGTGAGTATGACAGCTGGGTCCACTCTTTACTACCCATATGTAACTCTAGGGATTCTTATGCCCAAGAGAGGAGACGTACTCTTGGCTGTCTAGGACAAGGGAAGCATGTGTTGTTATTCAGGAGCTGGAAGCTTCAGCATGACAGGTAGGAATTGAACAATCCTGGTCTACACATCACTTGACCTTGCTTAAAACTTGTTTCTTTGGCTTGCTTCATTGGAGTGTTTTCTCCCTCCTGGGGCTGACATTGTCTGTTATGTATCACGCATGTGACATGTAGAAGTTTCAGAACCCAAAATCATATAGATCAGTAAAAATGTATATATATATATAAACCTATTGAAACTCACACTGGGCATAATTCATATATTCCAAAATCAGTTTGACCCTCTGCTCTTGAGATTCTTTTTATGGTATGTCCCAGCAAATCTGGGCTTCCATCCCCAATAAATTTTGGGGTTGGAGGACACAAAAGCTTTTGCTCAGACCTAAATTCTGTCTGAAAACAAGGGAAATATTATAAGCCCTTTGTAACCTCTCCAAGAGCAGAAATGATTTACAGCTGTGGCATTGAACCATAATTCCTCGATCTCATTTGAGAAGAGTCCAGTTAGAAACAGTGTCTTGATTTTTGTTTCTTTTGTTTCTTCCCTGTTTTCTTGTCTTGCTTACCAACAATCCATTGTAATTCATGAGTTAGTATGGCAGCAGGCTGAGTGTTCCCTGGAGCTCATTAAATGAAGTGTTTTTCCTAAAATGACGTTTGTCTCCTTGTTTTCAGCCCCTCTTCTTTCCTCTGCCCTTTACTATAACCAGAGCTCAGCAAAAGCTGAGTGACTTTGTGCAGACCTTACTTAGGCTCAGCCTTTTTTTCTTCATTATTTTATTCATGGCTCCTCCATTTCATTGCTTGCCTTCTCGACATGTGTTGAAATCTTTCTGTGGTTGATGACTTCCAGAATATCTTGGCTTTTATTGGTTGATTAATTTTGGTATTTCTACAGTTTTATTTAGATATGGTTTCAGGAGGAACAGAAAGTAAATATATTTCCTAGTCTGCCATCTTGAGCTGAAAATCCCTGTGGATTTTAGCATCCAATGTTCCCATGGGAAAACACCCAACCATGGCCTTAATAGATGTAACACTCAAGATTTCAGCTTTTGTTGAGCAATCACTAAGGATTTCATATGTGGTCATTTCTAATGGGGAAATAATAACTATCTCATGACGTTGATTTGAGGATTAAATTAGATAATGAACATGAAAATGCTTTCTAAGATTTAAAAATCAGTCAAAATGTTTTTTGTTATTATTTGATTTGTTGCTATTTCAACTTCACTTGACAGTTGTTTATGACCTTGCGTATGTGAGAAAATGTCCTCTGGGTTATTTTTCTGAAAGCCAGAATGTATTTTTCAATAGCTCAATGGAACTGGCATCATTTGTGAAGGTTAAGGGTGAAGGGGTAAATGTTTCTTGACACCTATCACTTTACAGTGTTTTCAGGAACTAACTGACTCATGTATTCCTCTTCCAAATTTGGTTGAGGACCTCCTACCAGCCACATGCTCTACGTCAGGTGTTGGAAAGCATTTTCTGAATTTGAAATATCTTAGGCTTTGTGGGCCATATACAGTTTCTGTAGCTTCTCCTCCTCTTTCCTCTTCAACAAGCTTTCTAAACGTGAGAACCATTATTAGCTCACAGTCCCACAGATCCAGGCTGAGAGCCTGATTTGATTCGTGGGCATTATTTGCCAATTGCTGCTCTGCGTGTTCACTGAGGAGGGGGACCATGTTTGAGTAATCATTTCTTTGAATCAACTGTTGGTCTTCTGGGGCTTGTCCTTGCTCTCCTACAGTCTCTAATCAGCGTGGCATCCAGAGAGATCTTGTTAAAACATAAGTCAGATCATGTCACTCAAATTTCTTCAGTGGCTTCTTCACAGAAAATGCAAAGTCCTCAGAGTGCCTCCACAGACCTAGAAATCTGGGCCTCTGTTTCCTCTCTGACTGTTTCGTTCTCCTCTCCAATTTGCTCGCTCTGTTTTCCACACGCTGACATCCTTTCTGCTCCTTGGATACTCCAAACCTACTCTTGCCTCATTGACTTTCTGCCGCACGCCAGCCGCAGAAAGAGGATTTCACCGCCCAGGGTCAGAAGGGAAGGGGTGAGGACCTGAAGTAGCACTGACGAATGGGGTCAGAAGCCCATGGGGTCAGAAGGCTGCAATGAGAAGCCTACTCACCGCAACAAAGAATAGACCCCCGCTCGCCGAAACTAGAGAAAGCTCGCATACAGCAATGAAGACCCAATGCAGCCAAAAATAAATAAATAAAACATAAAGTATAGAATCTTAAAAAAGCAACAAAAAAATCGATAAAGAATATTACGAGAATAGAATCACAGGCCAGTTTCTCCTTTGAACATGCATGCAAAATGTGTAAAGAGAAGCACAAACTGTATCCATGGTATGTAAAACAATCATATATCAGAATCAAAGTAGCTTTATTCTGGCAACGCAAGGTTGCTTTAATGTCCAAACATGAAACTGATCCCAGGAATGAATTAGAGTGGGGAAAGAAGTCATTTAAAACTGAAATCTTGGGACTTCCCTGGTGGTCCAGTATTTAGAACATGAAGCTTTCACTGCTGGGGCCCTGGGGTCCAATCCCAGGTCAGGGAACTAAGATCCTGCAAGACATGAGGCAGGGCCCCGAAAAAAACAAAGAAAGGAAAGAAAGAAGTCTTAACCAGGAGACGCACAAGATCGAATAAACATAACAGATAACACCTTATGAAAAGTAGGTGAAGATTATGGAATATTCTAAAATTTAAAACAAAAAGAAAGTTTTAAAGATTCAAAAGGATGTGACAAATATTGTACATAGGCAAAAATAAAATGAAATAAAATATACAAATGATGGGAACCCAAAATTCCAGATGCCCAAGTCCTGTCTCTGAAGAGTCTCATTCAATGGGTTCAGGATTTCCTCTATATTTAAAAACCTGCAGGTGATTCTGGTATGATTCACAGACACAATGTAAAGCTTCTCTTTTACAGGCAAGAATGCCAGATTATTTTGTTATCTTATAGTTATACTAACAGGTTGTACTATTGACGGATAAGTCTGCTGTCAAAATGCACCCCCACTAGGGGTAAAAAAGGAACTAGTAGTCTCTACTGCTACTTGGTGGCAGCATGCATGTATTGCAAGGGCAATTATTGTAGCAGTCCAAATTAGTGGAACATTTTAGAATTGGAAGACTACATACAGATCATCTAGTCAAGGTTCCAACTATTAAAGTTGTGAAAACTAAGGCCCATATAAATGACATGATTTATCTCCAAAGAGCATTAGTGAAAGTATGAAATAAAAAATATCTCTGAACTTTTAATTTAGTGCCGTTTTTATTAATCTCAAGTATTAGCTTAAACTTGAGTGTGCTCACGTTTACTGGTTGCGTGCCTTTTAGTAAGTTACTAAAACACTTTTCTTAAAAATAGACGTATTTATTTATTTATCTTTGGCTGCCTAGGCTCTTCGTTGCTGTGCGCGGGCTTTCTCTAGTTGCGGTGAGCGGGGGCTACTCTTTGTTGCAGTACGCGGGCTTCTCATTGTGGTGGCTTCTCGTTGTTGCTGAGCACGGGGTCTAGGTGCGTGGGCTTCAGTAGCTGTGGTTCACGGGCTCTAGCACGCAGGCTCAGTAGTTGTGGCACATGGTCTTAGTTGCTCCGTGGCATGTGGGATCTTCCCGGACCAGGGCTCAAACGTGTGTCCCGTGCACTGGCAGGTGGATCCTTAACCACCGCGCCAACAGGGAAGCCCTACTAATACACTTTTAACTTTGCTTTTCACGTATGTCAAACGGTGAGCCTTGACTGATATAGAATATGAGATAACCCAGCACTGTTCTTAACACATATATGTAGTTAAAATTTTTTGGCTCTCATCCCACTTAAACAGCCTCTATCCCCTTAATAATGAATGTGTCTTTCAGCTAGCAGAGCGCCCCAGAGCTGACCACATTCTGGCAAGAGATATAGGATTCTTTTTCTTACTGGGGGTTCTTTATACCTGATATTTGAAGCGCACTTAAACTTGAACAACTCTTGTTTATACTGTATTAATGGATTTGATGGATGAATTTTAGAAAGTAATATGCAGGAATTGAGCTGCCTTACTCTCAAGAAATATAATTCGATAGTGGTGGCTAGAACGATAAACAGTGTTTGGACAGGGAGTCCATATTGGATGTGAACTTCCTGTACTCCCATTCGTCTATTAAGAATAAATGGAATCCTTTCAAAATGTGTTCTAAAGGGCAGTTATTTCTTTCTGCCTCATTTAAGTTACCTGCAAGAAAAAGACAATCTCCTGCATCCTTGTTTAATAGGCTTTTAACATAAAGCAGATAAGTTTTTGCAACATTTCCCAAACTTTTCGTTATCCAATTGGCTGAGGCTTCTCAACGATTATCATTTCACAACAATATCTCCATCTTCAGCTTCTTTCAATGAATTGGCCTAATAGATGTGCCATTAAAACAGAGCTTCACTCTCAACGTAGTTTTAATTTTGTATTCAAAGGGTATGAAGGATTCAGCCATAACAGTGAGTGGATTTCTGATACATGCTACATGATGGATGCAACTAATTGAAAGGAGTCAGGCATGAAAGGCTACATATTGTATGGTTCCATTTATATGAAATGTCCAGCAGTGGCAAATCCATACACACAGAAAAGATTCTACATTAGTGGTTGCCAGGGGTTTGGAAGAGAGGGAAATAGGGAATGACTCCTTAAAATGGGTGTAGGTTTCCTCTTGGTTGATGAAAATGTTTTGCAGCTAGGCAGTGGTGATAGTTGCACAACATTGTGACAGTAGTAAATTCCACTGAATGGTATGGTGAATTGTAAAATGATCCAAATGGTGGATTTTGTGTTATGTTCCTTTTACTACAATAAAAAGGAGAAAGAATTCGGGAAAGACTTAGAGTTTGGGCAACTAAGGTGAACTGGTCAAGAAAAAGACAGCTCTATTGTTCAGTTTTCTCTCAGCTCTCCCAGTGCATTAATCCTCAGCCAAAAGTAGCCTGAACTTGTAGATGATAGTCATTCAACACAGTCCAGGGAAAAGTAAATAAAATAAAACCCAACTCTTCTTCTTTAGCACATGTAGGAAAGGTTAGCTTGCTGCTCAGCCACGTGGACATTCATGAAGACGTTTCACTTTAGGTGTCCTCTACTTCAGTACTTTACTCACTTGAGCTCATTCACACATGTAGGCAACAGCATTCCTTAATTCGATGGAATCTGCAGCACTGGTTGTGATCGGTCTCATGGAAAGAAAAGGAAAGGTGGCGCGGAAGCCAAGGGAAGAGATTTTCAAGACAGAGACGTTGTTTAAGATCTGACTCGGCTTGGCGGTCACAAAGATAAGGATTGAGAAGTAGTGCCCTGGACTTGTCAACGGAGAAATCATTGGGGGCTTCAAGGAGATCAGTTTCGCGAGAGTAGTGGGGCAGAAACCAGACCGCAGTGTGGATGGGAGGGGAGAAATGGGGGGCAAGTCAAGAAATTGATGGCAAAGGGAAAGAAGGGAGGGGTGGATAGGAGGACAGGAGAATGGAATGGAGGAGAGCATTTCCTTGTGGCTCTTTAATATGGCTGGGAGGGGCCAACAGAGAAGGAGAGCGTGAAGATGTAGGAAGAGGGGGTGGCATCCCGAGCCCAAGGAGGACTGGCCCCTGTCTTCAGCTCCCACCAGCTGGATGTTCCCTCCCTCTAGCTTTCCACGTAGGCTGTGGAAGTTGCCCCTTGCCTCCTTGGATCAGCCACCCTTGATTCGTTCGTCCTTTTCTTATTTCTCAGCACATCTGGGTCATACGTTATGTGAAGACAAACAAATCACCACTGATGCTTAATTTTCTTGAAAAATCCCCAGGCAGGTACCATTTTGGAGACCTACATATTGTGCCTCAGCAAGCCAAAGTAGCCCATATTTCCTCTCTCATTGGGAGAGATTGCTGTTTCTTGGAGAACCTGATGAAGAGGGTGACTCGCACTTAGGAATAACGTTGCTTGAAAAGTGCAAAAGGTGAGGTAGTTTGGCTCTGAGGGGCCTCTGAGGCCTGAGACTTCCTGAGAGATGGCAGACTCACAGCTCCCATTTCCCTCTGCCCCTGGGCTATGAGCTCATCAAATGAGATGGTAAATAAAGTCACTGACATGGTTTAAAGGATAATTTAGTTCTCTCTTGTTCACTCAGAGCAAATTGAATGGGATTTGCATACAACATATGGATGAAATATCCATACGATGGGGCTTGACCATATCCTCATGGTTCCCCTTCCCTTTTCTACATCTGGCCCCTTTAGCTCTGCAGACTTAACCCCACACCATCAGTCCACCCAGTCGGTCCGCTGAACGTCTCTTGCTCCTTCGCATCTGGTCGTTGTCATCACCTTGTTCTCCACTACCGCCTCCTGCGGTAGCTGTTAGGTCCAGGGAGGTTGGTTCACTGTGAGCAAGTAACTGTCAACTCCATGGACAGGTGGAAGTGACTTGGCAGCCGGGATTTGCCCATCCTGAGTTCATTATACCCATGAGGGTCAAGGAGAATGGGTATGCAGCTGGTCTGCAGAGCCCCGGCAGTTCTGAGACACATGCTCCTGGATCCACACGTTGCTCCATACCCAGCCTTGCCTTGCTTTGTTCTCTGTCTTGACTCCATCCAGGTTTCTGCTCTCCTTGTCCCTTTGGGGAGGGAGGCCAGTACCAGCCCAGGTGTAGTCCCCCAAAGCTTCCTACTTCCAAGCGTCACGTAGGCTTGTACATCCCCTTGCTTGGGTTGCCCTGGCATTCGTGCCAACAAGTTGAGTGGTTTATGCCCTAGGCTCTCTCTTCTGGCAAGAATGTGCCTGAAAATCTCCATCTCTGGTTTGGTGGCCCCCAAAAATTCCCAGTCAGTTTTGGTGAGGGGACACTTGGTGACAGTGTTGTCTTTCGAAATGAGTAGTTCCGTTACCGACAATACTTTGCTCCCCATACATTATTTATAAGGTTTCCCTGTTTGTATGTGCAAACTATTTGTGTGTATATTTGGAGAAATACATTGTACAGCCCTCATTTTTATTTCTTCCACACACCCTAGAGATGTCATAGAGGCAGTAAATATGTCCAACTTTTTGAGAAATTGGAACAATCAAGACTTACCTGTATGGAATGCTGTTAATGATGTCAATTCCCGCGACAGTACCTTTCATCTGACACACTTAGGGACTGTTAACAGATTAAAAGCAGTAAGAGACACGGATAGAGAGAATTTTCATTATCTTGTGCTCTGAAATCTTGGATTTTCATTGGTTTCAATGGGCCTGAAATTGTATTTTCTTTAGTAGGCACATAGAAGCCTCTAGCGGTATTCTTAATAAAGCAAGGTGAGTTATAAGCAATCATCTGATGGAGGGTAAATGTACCACAGTCCAGTTTAAGAAAAATACAATATAAAAGTCTTACCATGGTAGAAAATCTTTATATGATCTTTTGAAAAAACAAAGCTTCAAGAAACATAAAGACATGACACCATATTCAGTTTAAAGTCAGTGACTTGTAAGCAAGGCAAAGCAAAGACAGTCTGATTAAGACCGTTGCATTGTTCTGGCATTTTTTAGGTCTCACCCATTTCTGTGGCCTTTTTAGAACCTAAGCTTCTAGGGCACAGAGAACTTCATCTTGACGTAGGGCTGAGCAAATGCACGGAGCATTTCTCAATAAGTAGGCATTAAATTCTTAGTCCAGAAGGAGCCTTGAGATGCCCTCTCTTTACTCCTTGGTAGAACTGTTTTAACCATCCCCTGAAAACAGATTTTTTTCTTTAAATCTCAAAATTCAGAGATTCCACAATCAGAAGTTACTTCTCATTATTGCCTTGTGGTCTGCTGTGGGCATCTGTCGAATGGTGTGAACTCTGCGTGGGGAGCCTGGCCTACCCTCCAGGCCCACGGTTTGGGCTGTGGTGGTGCCATGCTGTGCTCAGGGGCCTTCTTTTTTGGAAGTCTGGGCTCCAGTGAGCCTTGGTCGTGTTCTTTTATGGAACCTTGGGTGCTAGACCACTCTGACCCTCAGTCTCATTTGCAGGTTCTGGGGAGGATTAAATGAGCTCATGGGATATCCAGGTGACTGAGGCAGAGTCGGCTCGGGATGAATCTTTGCTTCGTTTTCATTAGCTGCGGAGAAGACGATGACAGCTTGGTGCCTCTCCAACTTTAATATGGGTATGCCTCTCTTGGGGATCTTGTTAAATGCAGGCTGGTATTCAGTAGTTCTGGGTGGGGCCTGGATTCTGTGCTTCTAACAAGCTCCTAGGTGAGGGTGACGCTGAGGGCAAGGGTTTGGCACCTGTGTTTCTCCCTTTCTGGAAGAGCAGGATGTCTGCCCCACCCCCACCCCGAGAGGAGAAAACATCCGCAATGTGACTACTAGGAACCAGCTTCCCTCACATGCAAGGGTCCTGTACCACTGCTCCCAACCATTCCGTCTGAGGCGCAGCAAGCCAAAACACTGAAATGCTGAGGTTTGCAGCAAAGAGGAGGTTTATTCACAGGGCAGCCAAGCGAGGACGTGACGTGACAATAGGTCTCAAATCCGCCTCCCCAAAGGCAAGGGGCTTTGGGTATCTGTGGGATAAAGAATAAAGAAGCAGGGCAGTATGAGGCATGGGGAGCATGAGGAAAGGTGATTGGAAAAACGTGTGCTCATCATTGTTCTGAGCTGGCCTAACTAGGCTACAGGCCTCAGCACATTCTCAGGCTGGAGTTTTCGGCCCTCTGATGGCAGGAGGTCAAAAGGCACTTGCCCGGGTGGAAGATCGGTGGTCCTCTCCACTCTAAACCAGCTCAGCCTAACCAGGCACAGCTGATTCCAAGTTCCTGGAGGATCACGGGGCAAACATCTTATTGCTTATGCTACATGCTACTTGGAGGACGTGCAGGTGTTCAAGCTACCTTGATGAGTGAAGACCGGGATTTGACTAATCATGACACCTTGTTTCACCTCCAGGCGAGCAGAAGAGAGCTGTAGGCTGAGTCTGGCTCCTAGCACCTGGAATTGGAGGCAGGTGGTTTAAAAACGGGCTTTCCCACCCTCTGTGTGATATAAGGTAGATAGACTATTGAACCTTCCTGTGCCTGTTTCTCCACAAGCAGCATGGGGACACTCAGAGTCCCTCTCTTGGGGGCTGTTATGGGGGTTCAGTGAGATATAGATGCATGCACGGGCACACGGGAGACACCCAGTGTGTGTTCCCTTCGTGCTTATTTTTATTAGGACACCAGTATTGTTAGAACATTTCTGGTTTGGACAACAAATTAGATAGGTGGTCATTGCTATAGTTTATGCGAGAGCAATTCACATTGCCATTTGCAAAAAAGTAGTTGGTTGTCCAGTGGGGATTATAAACATCCGTTTAACATGAGCTACTGAACAGATAGTTCACACAGTAAGTACTTTATTTAAAATCAATTCTCTTTGTTTTCTTAAGCAATTGTTAACCCCCAATTTCGTGAGTACTACCAAGTAAGTCACTTGAAAATCATCTAGAGCAATCTATTTCACTTAGCAAGCCTAAAGCTATAGTTCAACCATTTTATTGACTGTTCTATGACAAAAATTACTCTAAACAGCTATTCCCTGGATAAGTAATCAGCTAAAGCTAGTTTGACTGACTAAATCGATTTACTGAGTTAATAAGCCAGTTGTTTTAGAATAGGACGAATTCATATTTCTCATCCATTCTGCATTAAACTGTTTCCCATTCGTACATACCCACATTCCTACTTCTGTGCTGTAGGGCTTGGCTGAACTACACCTGCCTTCAGTGAAACTTTTCTCTCCTGCACAATTGGAGATAATTTTAGTCTCGTGACTCCCACGGGGTTACCTCTGTTGTGACACTTGACTCTTTGGTGGCATATTTTATTTGAAAAAGCCTTCCGTTACTCCGGGCACGTCAAACAGTAAATGCTTTCTCTTCGTAAACCTGCATAACAATTTTCTGAACTCTTCTGCTCTGGGCAAGATTCATCAGTACACCAGGCAAACATAGTGAAAGAGGAGACAGTACTTGTGTTGTATTCAATTGGGTCTTGATACCTAAGTGTGACTCTTAACCAAGGATTATGCAGTAGTTAAGGACACAGATTCAAGTTGTTTAGGGTGTGTCCTAAAGTGTCAGTGGCAGAATTTAAGTCTCTACTCTGGAAATTGTAGACCTGAGACAAACTACTTCCCTAAACGTCATTTGCTACGTCTGAGAAAGATAATAGTATCTACCTTGTCGTAGACTGAATAATACCATTGCCCCCAAATGTCCACATTCTACTCTCCAGAACCTGTGAATGTCACCTTAAATGGCAGAAGGCACTTTGCCAGTGGGATGAAAGTAATGGTTCTCAGATGGGAAGATTCTCCTGGACTACCTGGATGGGCCCAAATATAACCACTGGTGTTCTCGTAAGAGAGAGGCAGAGGGAATTTGTACTCCAAAGAGAATGTGATGACGAAGTTGGGGTTGCATTGATGTGGCCAGAAGTGAAGGAATGCTGGCGAGGAAACAAACAGATTCTCGCTTAGAGCCTCTAGAAGGAGGATGGATGGCCCTGTCGACTTCTGGTTTCAGCCCAGGGAAACTGGTTTTGGACCTCTGTCTTGCAGAACCATAAGAAAATAAGTGTGTTGTGTTAGAAGCAAGCACATTTGTAGTCATTTGTTACAGCAGCCATAGGGAACTAATGCCTACCTCATAGGAAGTAGTTCTCCAATTAAAATGTGTGACTGGAAACACACTTAGTGGCATGCGTGACACACACTAGTTATGCTACCGTAGGTCGTTCTTGGAAACTGAAGCCTTGGTTTTGAGAGATCATCAAAACCAGTACAATGGTTGCCATGTTTCTCCTTGTTCAGCCTGGTGACCAACCCGGTAGAGAGAGCTCCATCCTTTCCCACAGGACCCCAACTGTGGGTACGTAGAGGGAAGCGGTTATGTCTCCCTTAAGGCACCTTTTTCTTTTCCTTTCTACTTTTGTCTTCATTAATCTTCATCCAACTGACCTTTCTAAATTTTACAGAAAACAAAACCATTTCTCCATGGATTCAGATACTACCCCAAGTTAATATTCCAACCAAGTTCTTGTTCTTCCGGGTCTCATCACCAGAAATTGCTGAGCCTAACTCTACTCTAGTTTCTAGGATCACTCATTTTCTCATTTCTCCCTTCTCCTTTTAGTTCAGAGTCTTGTCAATTTAGTTCCTTCCCTAACCACAACTTATAGTACGGTGGCACAGCAAAGTGATGAAAGTCTAGACGGTCTGGTTTTAATCCCGGGTTTTGCCACCTACTTACTGTGTGGCATTAGGCAAGCTCTTCAACGTCTCTGGGCCTCAGTTGCCCCCAGAAGAGTGAACATTATGAATATTCCCTACCTCTAGGGTTGCCATTATGAGGAATAAGTGAGTTAATATTTGGTAAGCCCTTAGAATAGTACTTGTTATAGTCTAAGCACTACAGTTGTGCTTGTTAATAATAATAAATGAAATTCCCAGCGTATAACTTACTCAACATTCTGTCATAACTTTGAAGTGTTGGTCTATCTGTTGGCTCACGTTGCAGGTAAATGAGTCGAGGCATGGGCTGAGGCATTGCTATCACTGGGTGGTGTGTTCCCAGAACTTGGAACAGCGGTGTGAAATGGGTAGTGGTTCTATTGGAGACAGGGCAGACTGGAAAATGACAGCCTGGGAAGGAGGTGTGGTGTCCATAGCTTTGGTGTTAGAGGTGCTGCCTGCTGAAGCACCAGTGCCGGCCTAAGCCGTAAATGGGGTGCTGGGGTAAAGAGGAGCAGGATGGAAGATGACAGCGTGGGAAGGAGGTGTGGTGTCCATAGGTTCGGGGTCTGACGGGCTTCCTGCTGAAGCACCGATGCCCGGCAGGGCCGTAAATGGGGTGCTGGGAAAAACAGGAGCAGAATGGAAGATGACAGCGTGTGAAGGTGGTGTGGTGTCCATAGGTTCGGGGTCTGACGTGCTTCCTGCTGAAGCACCGATGCCCGCCAGGGCCGTAAATGGGGTGGTCGGGAAAACACGAGCAGAACGGAAGATGACAGCATGTGAAGGTGGTGTGGTGTCCATAGGTTCGGGGTCTGACGTGCTTCCTGCTGAAGCACCGATGCCCGCCAGGGCCGTAAATGGGGTGGTCGGGAAAACAGGAGCAGAATGGAAGATGACAGCGTGTGAAGGTGGTGTGGTGTCCATAGGTTCGGGGTCTGACGTGCTTCCTGCTGAAGCACCGATGCCCACCAGGGCCGTAAATGGGGTGGTCGGGAAAACAGGAGCAGAATGGAAGATGACAGCGTGTGAAGGTGGTGTGGTGTCCATAGGTTCGGGGTCTGACGTGCTTCCTGCTGAAGCACCGATGCCCGCCAGGGCCGTAAATGGGGTGCTGGGGAAAACAGGAGCAGAATGGGAGAGGACAGCGTGTGAAGGAGGTGTGGTGTCCATAGCTTCCATAGTAGAGGTACTGCCTGCCTGATCTGAGAGCAGAGAATGAAAGTGGGAGAGCCTCTTCCTAGATTCTAACTCCTCTGAATTTATAGCACTGACTCTGCCTGGCTTTATGACATATCCATTGTACGTGTCACAGAGAAAGTGCAGGCGGGGCAGGGGGTGATGCAGGGGTCACATGCAAGCCCAGCTGCTGGCTTAACCCCGGCCCAAAGGCAAAGGGCAGGGCCCCTTCTGGACTTTCTAGTGGCTGGGACTTCTGGCTGTGGGTGGCAGGTGTTTGGCACCAGATGGGCCACCATGCGGAGACTGTTGGGGACTGTGGAAGCCTCCTCCAGAGCTCACCCTGCCTGGCGACTGGCTCTGCAGGCCCCTCAGCCCTGCGTATGTATCGGCCAGGCCTTCCCCACCACAGGGCCAGAGGCCAGAGCCTGCTCAGACCTGAGGGCAGGAGGCAGCCAGAGCTTACCAGGGTGTGGGCCACCTCGTCCGCAGACCTCCCCAGCTCCTCTGCGAGACCTGGAGACAGGATCGCCTTCTCCAGGGCTGCTCAGCTGCCAGCATCACCATGAGCCAGGTGGCCAAGGTTTCTGAGCAGGAGATGCAGAGCCCTGATCCGACTGGATGCTGCAGCCCACGATGTCCCTTCCTGGCAGATAGGTTCTTTCTTCACTTCTGTTTTGAAATTTGGTAAAAGAACATTTAAACCTTGGCCTGTCCTTCAGGGTATATAGATGGTAGTGGCTTAGCCGGGATTCGATCCAAGCCTGTGTGATTCCAGAGCTTGTGCTCTGGACTGTGGTGCCTCCTTATCGTATATGCTTCATGTGTTACTTGTTTTTCTTTTTTTCTTGTAGTCCTTATGGTACTTAGCCCTAAGTGCCATACCTGTAACGAACAGCTACACTGCCCTGTAGGAGGTCTTCTTTTGTTCAACGCATGAATTGGTCATCCACCACACTGTGTTCTAATCTCAGAAGATACAGGTCAGAGAGCACCAGTTGTCAGCATGGCACCATTCCATATTTCTAACTGAGGCTTGAAGCCCCTATTTTCCCTTTGTCTAGTTTGAAGGATCCAGATATGTAAAGATGATATTCTAGATAAATCATGGGCTATCCTGAAAGAAATTCACCAGTGAATTGTTCCATATGGATTAGAAGCCAGCTTCTCTGGCCTTCCTGGAGTATATCCAGTAAGGCGTCTCATTCATGTCTAGAAAGCAAATATATCATTTATTGCAACTTCAGCGTGGAGCGATGTATTGGTATAAAGTACGATCAACACAATTTGGTCATTGTGAGTATGACAGCTGGGTCCACTCTTTACTACCCATATGTAACTCTAGGGATTCTTATGCCCAAGAGAGGAGACGTACTCTTGGCTGTCTAGGACAAGGGAAGCATGTGTTGTTATTCAGGAGCTGGAAGCTTCAGCATGACAGGTAGGAATTGAACAATCCTGGTCTACACATCACTTGACCTTGCTTAAAACTTGTTTCTTTGGCTTGCTTCATTGGAGTGTTTTCTCCCTCCTGGGGCTGACATTGTCTGTTATGTATCACGCATGTGACATGTAGAAGTTTCAGAACCCAAAATCATATAGATCAGTAAAAATGTATATATATATATAAACCTATTGAAACTCACACTGGGCATAATTCATATATTCCAAAATCAGTTTGACCCTCTGCTCTTGAGATTCTTTTTATGGTATGTCCCAGCAAATCTGGGCTTCCATCCCCAATAAATTTTGGGGTTGGAGGACACAAAAGCTTTTGCTCAGACCTAAATTCTGTCTGAAAACAAGGGAAATATTATAAGCCCTTTGTAACCTCTCCAAGAGCAGAAATGATTTACAGCTGTGGCATTGAACCATAATTCCTCGATCTCATTTGAGAAGAGTCCAGTTAGAAACAGTGTCTTGATTTTTGTTTCTTTTGTTTCTTCCCTGTTTTCTTGTCTTGCTTACCAACAATCCATTGTAATTCATGAGTTAGTATGGCAGCAGGCTGAGTGTTCCCTGGAGCTCATTAAATGAAGTGTTTTTCCTAAAATGACGTTTGTCTCCTTGTTTTCAGCCCCTCTTCTTTCCTCTGCCCTTTACTATAACCAGAGCTCAGCAAAAGCTGAGTGACTTTGTGCAGACCTTACTTAGGCTCAGCCTTTTTTTCTTCATTATTTTATTCATGGCTCCTCCATTTCATTGCTTGCCTTCTCGACATGTGTTGAAATCTTTCTGTGGTTGATGACTTCCAGAATATCTTGGCTTTTATTGGTTGATTAATTTTGGTATTTCTACAGTTTTATTTAGATATGGTTTCAGGAGGAACAGAAAGTAAATATATTTCCTAGTCTGCCATCTTGAGCTGAAAATCCCTGTGGATTTTAGCATCCAATGTTCCCATGGGAAAACACCCAACCATGGCCTTAATAGATGTAACACTCAAGATTTCAGCTTTTGTTGAGCAATCACTAAGGATTTCATATGTGGTCATTTCTAATGGGGAAATAATAACTATCTCATGACGTTGATTTGAGGATTAAATTAGATAATGAACATGAAAATGCTTTCTAAGATTTAAAAATCAGTCAAAATGTTTTTTGTTATTATTTGATTTGTTGCTATTTCAACTTCACTTGACAGTTGTTTATGACCTTGCGTATGTGAGAAAATGTCCTCTGGGTTATTTTTCTGAAAGCCAGAATGTATTTTTCAATAGCTCAATGGAACTGGCATCATTTGTGAAGGTTAAGGGTGAAGGGGTAAATGTTTCTTGACACCTATCACTTTACAGTGTTTTCAGGAACTAACTGACTCATGTATTCCTCTTCCAAATTTGGTTGAGGACCTCCTACCAGCCACGTGCTCTACGTCAGGTGTTGGAAAGCATTTTCTGAATTTGAAATATCTTAGGCTTTGTGGGCCATATACAGTTTCTGTAGCTTCTCCTCCTCTTTCCTCTTCAACAAGCTTTCTAAACGTGAGAACCATTATTAGCTCACAGTCCCACAGATCCAGGCTGAGAGCCTGATTTGATTCGTGGGCATTATTTGCCAATTGCTGCTCTGCGTGTTCACTGAGGAGGGGGACCATGTTTGAGTAATCATTTCTTTGAATCAACTGTTGGTCTTCTGGGGCTTGTCCTTGCTCTCCTACAGTCTCTAATCAGCGTGGCATCCAGAGAGATCTTGTTAAAACATAAGTCAGATCATGTCACTCAAATTTCTTCAGTGGCTTCTTCACAGAAAATGCAAAGTCCTCAGAGTGCCTCCACAGACCTAGAAATCTGGGCCTCTGTTTCCTCTCTGACTGTTTCGTTCTCCTCTCCAATTTGCTCGCTCTGTTTTCCACACGCTGACATCCTTTCTGCTCCTTGGATACTCCAAACCTACTCTTGCCTCATTGACTTTCTGCCGCACGCCAGCCGCAGAAAGAGGATTTCACCGCCCAGGGTCAGAAGGGAAGGGGTGAGGACCTGAAGTAGCACTGACGAATGGGGTCAGAAGCCCATGGGGTCAGAAGGCT
Organism: Leucopleurus acutus; assembly: GCF_964270905.1. Lineage (NCBI taxonomy): Eukaryota > Metazoa > Chordata > Mammalia > Artiodactyla > Delphinidae > Leucopleurus > Leucopleurus acutus. The sequence continues at coordinate 22,558 of NW_028138972.1, forward strand.
GCAATGAGAAGCCTACTCACCGCAACAAAGAATAGACCCCCGCTCGCCGAAACTAGAGAAAGCTCGCATACAGCAATGAAGACCCAATGCAGCCAAAAATAAATAAATAAAACATAAAGTATAGAATCTTAAAAAAGCAACAAAAAAATCGATAAAGAATATTACGAGAATAGAATCACAGGCCAGTTTCTCCTTTGAACATGCATGCAAAATGTGTAAAGAGAAGCACAAACTGTATCCATGGTATGTAAAACAATCATATATCAGAATCAAAGTAGCTTTATTCTGGCAACGCAAGGTTGCTTTAATGTCCAAACATGAAACTGATCCCAGGAATGAATTAGAGTGGGGAAAGAAGTCATTTAAAACTGAAATCTTGGGACTTCCCTGGTGGTCCAGTATTTAGAACATGAAGCTTTCACTGCTGGGGCCCTGGGGTCCAATCCCAGGTCAGGGAACTAAGATCCTGCAAGACATGAGGCAGGGCCCCGAAAAAAACAAAGAAAGGAAAGAAAGAAGTCTTAACCAGGAGACGCACAAGATCGAATAAACATAACAGATAACACCTTATGAAAAGTAGGTGAAGATTATGGAATATTCTAAAATTTAAAACAAAAAGAAAGTTTTAAAGATTCAAAAGGATGTGACAAATATTGTACATAGGCAAAAATAAAATGAAATAAAATATACAAATGATGGGAACCCAAAATTCCAGATGCCCAAGTCCTGTCTCTGAAGAGTCTCATTCAATGGGTTCAGGATTTCCTCTATATTTAAAAACCTGCAGGTGATTCTGGTATGATTCACAGACACAATGTAAAGCTTCTCTTTTACAGGAAAGAATGCCAGATTATTTTGTTATCTTATAGTTATACTAACAGGTTGTACTATTGACGGATAAGTCTGCTGTCAAAATGCACCCCCACTAGGGGTAAAAAAGGAACTAGTAGTCTCTACTGCTACTTGGTGGCAGCATGCATGTATTGCAAGGGCAATTATTGTAGCAGTCCAAATTAGTGGAACATTTTAGAATTGGAAGACTACATACAGATCATCTAGTCAAGGTTCCAACTATTAAAGTTGTGAAAACTAAGGCCCATATAAATGACATGATTTATCTCCAAAGAGCATTAGTGAAAGTATGAAATAAAAAATATCTCTGAACTTTTAATTTAGTGCCGTTTTTATTAATCTCAAGTATTAGCTTAAACTTGAGTGTGCTCACGTTTACTGGTTGCGTGCCTTTTAGTAAGTTACTAAAACACTTTTCTTAAAAATAGACGTATTTATTTATTTATCTTTGGCTGCCTAGGCTCTTCGTTGCTGTGCGCGGGCTTTCTCTAGTTGCGGTGAGCGGGGGCTACTCTTTGTTGCAGTACGCGGGCTTCTCATTGTGGTGGCTTCTCGTTGTTGCTGAGCACGGGGTCTAGGTGCGTGGGCTTCAGTAGCTGTGGTTCACGGGCTCTAGCACGCAGGCTCAGTAGTTGTGGCACATGGTCTTAGTTGCTCCGTGGCATGTGGGATCTTCCCGGACCAGGGCTCAAACGTGTGTCCCGTGCACTGGCAGGTGGATCCTTAACCACCGCGCCAACAGGGAAGCCCTACTAATACACTTTTAACTTTGCTTTTCACGTATGTCAAACGGTGAGCCTTGACTGATATAGAATATGAGATAACCCAGCACTGTTCTTAACACATATATGTAGTTAAAATTTTTTGGCTCTCATCCCACTTAAACAGCCTCTATCCCCTTAATAATGAATGTGTCTTTCAGCTAGCAGAGCGCCCCAGAGCTGACCACATTCTGGCAAGAGATATAGGATTCTTTTTCTTACTGGGGGTTCTTTATACCTGATATTTGAAGCGCACTTAAACTTGAACAACTCTTGTTTATACTGTATTAATGGATTTGATGGATGAATTTTAGAAAGTAATATGCAGGAATTGAGCTGCCTTACTCTCAAGAAATATAATTCGATAGTGGTGGCTAGAACGATAAACAGTGTTTGGACAGGGAGTCCATATTGGATGTGAACTTCCTGTACTCCCATTCGTCTATTAAGAATAAATGGAATCCTTTCAAAATGTGTTCTAAAGGGCAGTTATTTCTTTCTGCCTCATTTAAGTTACCTGCAAGAAAAAGACAATCTCCTGCATCCTTGTTTAATAGGCTTTTAACATAAAGCAGATAAGTTTTTGCAACATTTCCCAAACTTTTCGTTATCCAATTGGCTGAGGCTTCTCAACGATTATCATTTCACAACAATATCTCCATCTTCAGCTTCTTTCAATGAATTGGCCTAATAGATGTGCCATTAAAACAGAGCTTCACTCTCAACGTAGTTTTAATTTTGTATTCAAAGGGTATGAAGGATTCAGCCATAACAGTGAGTGGATTTCTGATACATGCTACATGATGGATGCAACTAATTGAAAGGAGTCAGGCATGAAAGGCTACATATTGTATGGTTCCATTTATATGAAATGTCCAGCAGTGGCAAATCCATACACACAGAAAAGATTCTACATTAGTGGTTGCCAGGGGTTTGGAAGAGAGGGAAATAGGGAATGACTCCTTAAAATGGGTGTAGGTTTCCTCTTGGTTGATGAAAATGTTTTGCAGCTAGGCAGTGGTGATAGTTGCACAACATTGTGACAGTAGTAAATTCCACTGAATGGTACGGTGAATTGTAAAATGATCCAAATGGTGGATTTTGTGTTATGTTCCTTTTACTACAATAAAAAGGAGAAAGAATTCGGGAAAGACTTAGAGTTTGGGCAACTAAGGTGAACTGGTCAAGAAAAAGACAGCTCTATTGTTCAGTTTTCTCTCAGCTCTCCCAGTGCATTAATCCTCAGCCAAAAGTAGCCTGAACTTGTAGATGATAGTCATTCAACACAGTCCAGGGAAAAGTAAATAAAATAAAACCCAACTCTTCTTCTTTAGCACATGTAGGAAAGGTTAGCTTGCTGCTCAGCCACGTGGACATTCATGAAGACGTTTCACTTTAGGTGTCCTCTACTTCAGTACTTTACTCACTTGAGCTCATTCACACATGTAGGCAACAGCATTCCTTAATTCGATGGAATCTGCAGCACTGGTTGTGATCGGTCTCATGGAAAGAAAAGGAAAGGTGGCGCGGAAGCCAAGGGAAGAGATTTTCAAGACAGAGACGTTGTTTAAGATCTGACTCGGCTTGGCGGTCACAAAGATAAGGATTGAGAAGTAGTGCCCTGGACTTGTCAACGGAGAAATCATTGGGGGCTTCAAGGAGATCAGTTTCGCGAGAGTAGTGGGGCAGAAACCAGACCGCAGTGTGGATGGGAGGGGAGAAATGGGGGGCAAGTCAAGAAATTGATGGCAAAGGGAAAGAAGGGAGGGGTGGATAGGAGGACAGGAGAATGGAATGGAGGAGAGCATTTCCTTGTGGCTCTTTAATATGGCTGGGAGGGGCCAACAGAGAAGGAGAGCGTGAAGATGTAGGAAGAGGGGGTGGCATCCCGAGCCCAAGGAGGACTGGCCCCTGTCTTCAGCTCCCACCAGCTGGATGTTCCCTCCCTCTAGCTTTCCACGTAGGCTGTGGAAGTTGCCCCTTGCCTCCTTGGATCAGCCACCCTTGATTCGTTCGTCCTTTTCTTATTTCTCAGCACATCTGGGTCATACGTTATGTGAAGACAAACAAATCACCACGGATGCTTAATTTTCTTGAAAAATCCCCAGGCAGGTACCATTTTGGAGACCTACATATTGTGCCTCAGCAAGCCAAAGTAGCCCATATTTCCTCTCTCATTGGGAGAGATTGCTGTTTCTTGGAGAACCTGATGAAGAGGGTGACTCGCACTTAGGAATAACGTTGCTTGAAAAGTGCAAAAGGTGAGGTAGTTTGGCTCTGAGGGGCCTCTGAGGCCTGAGACTTCCTGAGAGATGGCAGACTCACAGCTCCCATTTCCCTCTGCCCCTGGGCTATGAGCTCATCAAATGAGATGGTAAATAAAGTCACTGACATGGTTTAAAGGATAATTTAGTTCTCTCTTGTTCACTCAGAGCAAATTGAATGGGATTTGCATACAACATATGGATGAAATATCCATACGATGGGGCTTGACCATATCCTCATGGTTCCCCTTCCCTTTTCTACATCTGGCCCCTTTAGCTCTGCAGACTTAACCCCACACCATCAGTCCACCCAGTCGGTCCGCTGAACGTCTCTTGCTCCTTCGCATCTGGTCGTTGTCGTCACCTTGTTCTCCACTACCGCCTCCTGCGGTAGCTGTTAGGTCCAGGGAGGTTGGTTCACTGTGAGCAAGTAACTGTCAACTCCATGGACAGGTGGAAGTGACTTGGCAGCCGGGATTTGCCCATCCTGAGTTCATTATACCCATGAGGGTCAAGGAGGATGGGGATGCAGCTGGTCTGCAGAGCCCCGGCAGTTCTGAGACACATGCTCCTGGATCCACACGTTGCTCCATACCCAGCCTTGCCTTGCTTTGTTCTCTGTCTTGACTCCATCCAGGTTTCTGCTCTCCTTGTCCCTTTGGGGAGGGAGGCCAGTACCAGCCCAGGTGTAGTCCCCCAAAGCTTCCTACTTCCAAGCGTCACGTAGGCTTGTACATCCCCTTGCTTGGGTTGCCCTGGCATTCGTGCCAACAAGTTGAGTGGTTTATGCCCTAGGCTCTCTCTTCTGGCAAGAATGTGCCTGAAAATCTCCATCTCTGGTTTGGTGGCCCCCAAAAATTCCCAGTCAGTTTTGGTGAGGGGACACTTGGTGACAGTGTTGTCTTTCGAAATGAGTAGTTCCGTTACCGACAATACTTTGCTCCCCATACATTATTTATAAGGTTTCCCTGTTTGTATGTGCAAACTATTTGTGTGTATATTTGGAGAAATACATTGTACAGCCCTCTTTTTTATTTCTTCCACACACCCTAGAGATGTCATAGAGGCAGTAAATATGTCCAACTTTTTGAGAAATTGGAACAATCAAGACTTACCTGTATGGAATGCTGTTAATGATGTCAATTCCCGCGACAGTACCTTTCATCTGACACACTTAGGGACTGTAAACAGATTAAAAGCAGTAAGAGACACGGATAGAGAGAATTTTCATTATCTTGTGCTCTGAAATCTTGGATTTTCATTGGTTTCAATGGGCCTGAAATTGTATTTTCTTTAGTAGGGACATAGAAGCCTCTAGCGGTATTCTTAATAAAGCAAGGTGAGTTATAAGCAATCATCTGATGGAGGGTAAATGTACCACAGTCCAGTTTAAGAAAAATACAATATAAAAGTCTTACCATGGAAGAAAATCTTTATATGATCTTTTGAAAAAACAAAGCTTCAAGAAACATAAAGACATGACACCATATTCAGTTTAAAGTCAGTGACTTGTAAGCAAGGCAAAGCAAAGACAGTCTGATTAAGACCGTTGCATTGTTCTGGCATTTTTTAGGTCTCACCCATTTCTGTGGCCTTTTTAGAACCTAAGCTTCTAGGGCACAGAGAACTTCATCTTGACGTAGGGCTGAGCAAATGCACGGAGCATTTCTCAATAAGTAGGCATTAAATTCTTAGTCCAGAAGGAGCCTTGAGATGCCCTCTCTTTACTCCTTGGTAGAACTGTTTTAACCATCCCCTGAAAACAGATTTTTTTCTTTAAATCTCAAAATTCAGAGATTCCACAATCAGAAGTTACTTCTCATTATTGCCTTGTGGTCTGCTGTGGGCATCTGTCGAATGGTGTGAACTCTGCGTGGGGAGCCTGGCCTACCCTCCAGGCCCACGGTTTGGGCTGTGGTGGTGCCATGCTGTGCTCAGGGGCCTTCTTTTTTGGAAGTCTGGGCTCCAGTGAGCCTTGGTCGTGTTCTTTTATGGAACCTTGGGTGCTAGACCACTCTGACCCTCAGTCTCATTTGCAGGTTCTGGGGAGGATTAAATGAGCTCATGGGATATCCAGGTGACTGAGGCAGAGTCGGCTCGGGATGAATCTTTGCTTCGTTTTCATTAGCTGCGGAGAAGACGATGACAGCTTGGTGCCTCTCCAACTTTAATATGGGTATGCCTCTCTTGGGGATCTTGTTAAATGCAGGCTGGTATTCAGTAGTTCTGGGTGGGGCCTGGATTCTGTGCTTCTAACAAGCTCCTAGGTGAGGGTGACGCTGAGGGCAAGGGTTTGGCACCTGTGTTTCTCCCTTTCTGGAAGAGCAGGATGTCTGCCCCACCCCCACCCCGAGAGGAGAAAACATCCGCAATGTGACTACTAGGAACCAGCTTCCCTCACATGCAAGGGTCCTGTACCACTGCTCCCAACCATTCCGTCTGAGGCGCAGCAAGCCAAAACACTGAAATGCTGAGGTTTGCAGCAAAGAGGAGGTTTATTCACAGGGCAGCCAAGCGAGGACGTGACGTGACAATAGGTCTCAAATCCGCCTCCCCAAAGGCAAGGGGCTTTGGGTATCTGTGGGATAAAGAATAAAGAAGCAGGGCAGTATGAGGCATGGGGAGCATGAGGAAAGGTGATTGGAAAAACGTGTGCTCATCATTGTTCTGAGCTGGCCTAACTAGGCTACAGGCCTCAGCACATTCTCAGGCTGGAGTTTTCGGCCCTCTGATGGCAGGAGGTCAAAAGGCACTTGCCCGGGTGGAAGATCGGTGGTCCTCTCCACTCTAAACCAGCTCAGCCTAACCAGGCACAGCTGATTCCAAGTTCCTGGAGGATCACGGGGCAAACATCTTATTGCTTATGCTACATGCTACTTGGAGGACGTGCAGGTGTTCAAGCTACCTTGATGAGTGAAGACCGGGATTTGACTAATCATGACACCTTGTTTCACCTCCAGGCGAGCAGAAGAGAGCTGTAGGCTGAGTCTGGCTCCTGGCACCTGGAATTGGAGGCAGGTGGTTTAAAAACGGGCTTTCCCACCCTCTGTGTGATATAAGGTAGATAGACTATTGAACCTTCCTGTGCCTGTTTCTCCACAAGCAGCATGGGGACACTCAGAGTCCCTCTCTTGGGGGCTGTTATGGGGGTTCAGTGAGATATAGATGCATGCACGGGCACACGGGAGACACCCAGTGTGTGTTCCCTTCGTGCTTATTTTTATTAGGACACCAGTATTGTTAGAACATTTCTGGTTTGGACAACAAATTAGATAGGTGGTCATTGCTATAGTTTATGCGAGAGCAATTCACATTGCCATTTGCAAAAAAGTAGTTGGTTGTCCAGTGGGGATTATAAACATCCGTTTAACATGAGCTACTGAACAGATAGTTCACACAGTAAGTACTTTATTTAAAATCAATTCTCTTTGTTTTCTTAAGCAATTGTTAACCCCCAATTTCGTGAGTACTACCAAGTAAGTCACTTGAAAATCATCTAGAGCAATCTATTTCACTTAGCAAGCCTAAAGCTATAGTTCAACCATTTTATTGACTGTTCTATGACAAAAATTACTCTAAACAGCTATTCCCTGGATAAGTAATCAGCTAAAGCTAGTTTGACTGACTAAATCGATTTACTGAGTTAATAAGCCAGTTGTTTTAGAATAGGACGAATTCATATTTCTCATCCATTCTGCATTAAACTGTTTCCCATTCGTACATACCCACATTCCTACTTCTGTGCTGTAGGGCTTGGCTGAACTACACCTGCCTTCAGTGAAACTTTTCTCTCCTGCACAATTGGAGATAATTTTAGTCTCGTGACTCCCACGGGGTTACCTCTGTTGTGACACTTGACTCTTTGGTGGCATATTTTATTTGAAAAAGCCTTCCGTTACTCCGGGCACGTCAAACAGTAAATGCTTTCTCTTCGTAAACCTGCATAACAATTTTCTGAACTCTTCTGCTCTGGGCAAGATTCATCAGTACACCAGGCAAACATAGTGAAAGAGGAGACAGTACTTGTGTTGCATTCAATTGGGTCTTGATACCTAAGTGTGACTCTTAACCAAGGATTATGCAGTAGTTAAGGACACAGATTCAAGTTGTTTAGGGTGTGTCCTAAAGTGTCAGTGGCAGAATTTAAGTCTCTACTCTGGAAATTGTAGACCTGAGACAAACTACTTCCCTAAACGTCATTTGCTACGTCTGAGAAAGATAATAGTATCTACCTTGTCGTAGACTGAATAATACCATTGCCCCCAAATGTCCACATTCTACTCTCCAGAACCTGTGAATGTGACCTTAAATGGCAGAAGGCACTTTGCCAGTGGGATGAAAGTAATGGTTCTCAGATGGGAAGATTCTCCTGGACTACCTGGATGGGCCCAAATATAACCACTGGTGTTCTCGTAAGAGAGAGGCAGAGGGAATTTGTACTCCAAAGAGAATGTGATGACGAAGTTGGGGTTGCATTGATGTGGCCAGAAGTGAAGGAATGCTGGCGAGGAAACAAACAGATTCTCGCTTAGAGCCTCTAGAAGGAGGATGGATGGCCCTGTCGACTTCTGGTTTCAGCCCAGGGAAACTGGTTTTGGACCTCTGTCTTGCAGAACCATAAGAAAATAAGTGTGTTGTGTTAGAAGCAAGCACATTTGTAGTCATTTGTTACAGCAGCCATAGGGAACTAATGCCTACCTCATAGGAAGTAGTTCTCCAATTAAAATGTGTGACTGGAAACACACTTAGTGGCATGTGTGACACACACTAGTTATGCTACCGTAGGTCGTTCTTGGAAACTGAAGCCTTGGTTTTGAGAGATCATCAAAACCAGTACAATGGTTGCCATGTTTCTCCTTGTTCAGCCTGGTGACCAACCCGGTAGAGAGAGCTCCATCCTTTCCCACAGGACCCCAACTGTGGGTACGTAGAGGGAAGCGGTTATGTCTCCCTTAAGGCACCTTTTTCTTTTCCTTTCTACTTTTGTCTTCATTAATCTTCATCCAACTGACCTTTCTAAATTTTACAGAAAACAAAACCATTTCTCCATGGATTCAGATACTACCCCAAGTTAATATTCCAACCAAGTTCTTGTTCTTCCGGGTCTCATCACCAGAAATTGCTGAGCCTAACTCTACTCTAGTTTCTAGGATCACTCATTTTCTCATTTCTCCCTTCTCCTTTTAGTTCAGAGTCTTGTCAATTTAGTTCCTTCCCTAACCACAACTTATAGTACGGTGGCACAGCAAAGTGATGAAAGTCTAGACGGTCTGGTTTTAATCCCGGGTTTTGCCACCTACTTACTGTGTGGCATTAGGCAAGCTCTTCAACGTCTCTGGGCCTCAGTTGCCCCCAGAAGAGTGAACATTATGAATATTCCCTACCTCTAGGGTTGCCATTATGAGGAATAAGTGAGTTAATATTTGGTAAGCCCTTAGAATAGTACTTGTTATAGTCTAAGCACTACAGTTGTGCTTGTTAATAATAATAAATGAAATTCCAAGCGTATAACTTACTCAACATTCTGTCATAACTTTGAAGTGTTGGTCTATCTGTTGGCTCACGTTGCAGGTAAATGGGTCGAGGCATGGGCTGAGGCATTGCTATCACTGGGTGGTGTGTTCCCAGAACTTGGAACAGCGGTGTGAAATGGGTAGTGGTTCTATTGGAGACAGGGCAGACTGGAAAATGACAGCCTGGGAAGGAGGTGTGGTGTCCATAGCTTTGGTGTTAGAGGTGCTGCCTGCTGAAGCACCAGTGCTGGCCTAAGCCGTAAATGGGGTGCTGGGGTAAAGAGGAGCAGGATGGAAGATGACAGCGTGGGAAGGAGGTGTGGTGTCCATAGGTTCGGGGTCTGACGGGCTTCCTGCTGAAGCACCGATGCCCGGCAGGGCCGTAAATGGGGTGCTGGGAAAAACAGGAGCAGAATGGAAGATGACAGCGTGTGAAGGTGGTGTGGTGTCCATAGGTTCGGGGTCTGACGTGCTTCCTGCTGAAGCACCGATGCCCGCCAGGGCCGTAAATGGGGTGGTCGGGAAAACAGGAGCAGAACGGAAGATGACAGCGTGTGAAGGTGGTGTGGTGTCCATAGGTTCGGGGTCTGACGTGCTTCCTGCTGAAGCACCGATGCCCGCCAGGGCCGTAAATGGGGTGGTCGGGAAAACAGGAGCAGAATGGAAGATGACAGCGTGTGAAGGTGGTGTGGTGTCCATAGGTTCGGGGTCTGACGTGCTTCCTGCTGAAGCACCGATGCCCGCCAGGGCCGTAAATGGGGTGGTCGGGAAAACAGGAGCAGAATGGAAGATGACAGCGTGTGAAGGTGGTGTGGTGTCCATAGGTTCGGGGTCTGACGTGCTTCCTGCTGAAGCACCGATGCCCGCCAGGGCCGTAAATGGGGTGCTGGGGAAAACAGGAGCAGAATGGGAGAGGACAGCGTGTGAAGGAGGTGTGGTGTCCATAGCTTCCATATTAGAGGTACTGCCTGCCTGATCTGAGAGCAGAGAGTGAAAGTGGGAGAGCCTCTTCCTAGATTCTAACTCGTCTGAATTTATAGCACTGGCTCTGCCTGGCTTTATGACATATCCATTGTACGTGTCACAGAGAAAGTGCAGGCGGGGCAGGGGGTGATGCAGGGGTCACATGCAAGCCCAGCTGCTGGCTTAACCCCGGCCCAAAGGCAAAGGGCAGGGCCCCTTCTGGACTTTCTAGTGGCTGGGACTTCTGGCTGTGGGTGGCAGGTGTTTGGCACCAGATGGGCCACCATGCGGAGACTGTTGGGGACTGTGGAAGCCTCCTCCAGAGCTCACCCTGCCTGGCGACTGGCTCTGCAGGCCCCTCAGCCCTGCGTATGTATCGGCCAGGCCTTCCCCACCACGGGGCCAGAGGCCAGAGCCTGCTCAGACCTGAGGGCAGGAGGCAGCCAGAGCTTACCAGGGTGTGGGCCACCTCGTCCGCAGACCTCCCCAGCTCCTCTGCGAGACCTGGAGACAGGATCGCCTTCTCCAGGGCTGCTCAGCTGCCAGCATCACCATGAGCCAGGTGGCCAAGGTTTCTGAGCAGGAGATGCAGAGCCCTGATCCGACTGGATGCTGCAGCCCACGATGTCCCTTCCTGGCAGATAGGTTCTTTCTTCACTTCTGTTTTGAAATTTGGTAAAAGAACATTTAAACCTTGGCCTGTCCTTCAGGGTATATAGATGGTAGTGGCTTAGCCGGGATTCGATCCAAGCCTGTGTGATTCCAGAGCTTGTGCTCTGGACTGTGGTGCCTCCTTATCGTATATGCTTCATGTGTTACTTGTTTTTCTTTTTTTCTTGTAGTCCTTATGGTACTTAGCCCTAAGTGCCATACCTGTAACGAACAGCTACACTGCCCTGTAGGAGGTCTTCTTTTGTTCAACGCATGAATTGGTCATCCACCACACTGTGTTCTAATCTCAGAAGATACAGGTCAGGGAGCACCAGTTGTCAGCATGGCACCATTCCATATTTCTAACTGAGGCTTGAAGCCCGTATTTTCCCTTTGTCTAGTTTGAAGGATCCAGATATGTAAAGATGATATTCTAGATAAATCATGGTCTATCCTGAAAGAAATTCACCAGTGAATTGTTCCATATGGATTAGAAGCCAGCTTCTCTGGCCTTCCTGGAGTATATCCAGTAAGGCGTCTCATTCATGTCTAGAAAGCAAATATATCATTTATTGCAACTTCAGCGTGGAGCGATGTATTGGTATAAAGTACGATCAACACAATTTGGTCATTGTGAGTATGACAGCTGGGTCCACTCTTTACTACCCATATGTAACTCTAGGGATTCTTATGCCCAAGAGAGGAGACGTACTCTTGGCTGTCTAGGACAAGGGAAGCATGTGTTGTTATTCAGGAGCTGGAAGCTTCAGCATGACAGGTAGGAATTGAACAATCCTGGTCTACACATCACTTGACCTTGCTTAAAACTTGTTTCTTTGGCTTGCTTCATTGGAGTGTTTTCTCCCTCCTGGGGCTGACATTGTCTGTTATGTATCACGCATGTGACATGTAGAAGTTTCAGAACCCAAAATCATATAGATCAGTAAAAATGTATATATATATATAAACCTATTGAAACTCACACTGGGCATAATTCATATATTCCAAAATCAGTTTGACCCTCTGCTCTTGAGATTCTTTTTATGGTATGTCCCAGCAAATCTGGGCTTCCATCCCCAATAAATTTTGGGGTTGGAGGACACAAAAGCTTTTGCTCAGACCTAAATTCTGTCTGAAAACAAGGGAAATATTATAAGCCCTTTGTAACCTCTCCAAGAGCAGAAATGATTTACAGCTGTGGCATTGAACCATAATTCCTCGATCTCATTTGAGAAGAGTCCAGTTAGAAACAGTGTCTTGATTTTTGTTTCTTTTGTTTCTTCCCTGTTTTCTTGTCTTGCTTACCAACAATCCATTGTAATTCATGAGTTAGTATGGCAGCAGGCTGAGTGTTCCCTGGAGCTCATTAAATGAAGTGTTTTTCCTAAAATGACGTTTGTCTCCTTGTTTTCAGCCCCTCTTCTTTCCTCTGCCCTTTACTATAACCAGAGCTCAGCAAAAGCTGAGTGACTTTGTGCAGACCTTACTTAGGCTCAGCCTTTTTTTCTTCATTATTTTATTCATGGCTCCTCCATTTCATTGCTTGCCTTCTCGACATGTGTTGAAATCTTTCTGTGGTTGATGACTTCCAGAATATCTTGGCTTTTATTGGTTGATTAATTTTGGTATTTCTACAGTTTTATTTAGATATGGTTTCAGGAGGAACAGAAAGTAAATATATTTCCTAGTCTGCCATCTTGAGCTGAAAATCCCTGTGGATTTTAGCATCCAATGTTCCCATGGGAAAACACCCAACCATGGCCTTAATAGATGTAACACTCAAGATTTCAGCTTTTGTTGAGCAATCACTAAGGATTTCATATGTGGTCATTTCTAATGGGGAAATAATAACTATCTCATGACGTTGATTTGAGGATTAAATTAGATAATGAACATGAAAATGCTTTCTAAGATTTAAAAATCAGTCAAAATGTTTTTTGTTATTATTTGATTTGTTGCTATTTCAACTTCACTTGACAGTTGTTTATGACCTTGCGTATGTGAGAAAATGTCCTCTGGGTTATTTTTCTGAAAGCCAGAATGTATTTTTCAATAGCTCAATGGAACTGGCATCATTTGTGAAGGTTAAGGGTGAAGGGGTAAATGTTTCTTGACACCTATCACTTTACAGTGTTTTCAGGAACTAACTGACTCATGTATTCCTCTTCCAAATTTGGTTGAGGACCTCCTACCAGCCACGTGCTCTACGTCAGGTGTTGGAAAGCATTTTCTGAATTTGAAATATCTTAGGCTTTGTGGGCCATATACAGTTTCTGTAGCTTCTCCTCCTCTTTCCTCTTCAACAAGCTTTCTAAACGTGAGAACCATTATTAGCTCACAGTCCCACAGATCCAGGCTGAGAGCCTGATTTGATTCGTGGGCATTATTTGCCAATTGCTGCTCTGCGTGTTCACTGAGGAGGGGGACCATGTTTGAGTAATCATTTCTTTGAATCAACTGTTGGTCTTCTGGGGCTTGTCCTTGCTCTCCTACAGTCTCTAATCAGCGTGGCATCCAGAGAGATCTTGTTAAAACATAAGTCAGATCATGTCACTCAAATTTCTTCAGTGGCTTCTTCACAGAAAATGCAAAGTCCTCAGAGTGCCTCCACAGACCTAGAAATCTGGGCCTCTGTTTCCTCTCTGACTGTTTCGTTCTCCTCTCCAATTTGCTCGCTCTGTTTTCCACACGCTGACATCCTTTCTGCTCCTTGGATACTCCAAACCTACTCTTGCCTCATTGACTTTCTGCCGCACGCCAGCCGCAGAAAGAGGATTTCACCGCCCAGGGTCAGAAGGGAAGGGGTGAGGACCTGAAGTAGCACTGACGAATGGGGTCAGAAGCCCATGGGGTCAGAAGGCTGCAATGAGAAGCCTACTCACCGCAACAAAGAATAGACCCCCGCTCGCCGAAACTAGAGAAAGCTCGCATACAGCAATGAAGACCCAATGCAGCCAAAAATAAATAAATAAAACATAAAGTATAGAATCTTAAAAAAGCAACAAAAAAATCGATAAAGAATATTACGAGAATAGAATCACAGGCCAGTTTCTCCTTTGAACATGCATGCAAAATGTGTAAAGAGAAGCACAAACTGTATCCATGGTATGTAAAACAATCATATATCAGAATCAAAGTAGCTTTATTCTGGCAACGCAAGGTTGCTTTAATGTCCAAACATGAAAGTGATCCCAGGAATGAATTAGAGTGGGGAAAGAAGTCATTTAAAACTGAAATCTTGGGACTTCCCTGGTGGTCCAGTATTTAGAACATGAAGCTTTCACTGCTGGGGCCCTGGGGTCCAATCCCAGGTCAGGGAACTAAGATCCTGCAAGACATGAGGCAGGGCCCCGAAAAAAACAAAGAAAGGAAAGAAAGAAGTCTTAACCAGGAGACGCACAAGATCGAATAAACATAACAGATAACACCTTATGAAAAGTAGGTGAAGATTATGGAATATTCTAAAATTTAAAACAAAAAGAAAGTTTTAAAGATTCAAAAGGATGTGACAAATATTGTACATAGGCAAAAATAAAATGAAATAAAATATACAAATGATGGGAACCCAAAATTCCAGATGCCCAAGTCCTGTCTCTGAAGAGTCTCATTCAATGGGTTCAGGATTTCCTCTATATTTAAAAACCTGCAGGTGATTCTGGTATGATTCACAGACACAATGTAAAGCTTCTCTTTTACAGGAAAGAATGCCAGATTATTTTGTTATCTTATAGTTATACTAACAGGTTGTACTATTGACGGATAAGTCTGCTGTCAAAATGCACCCCCACTAGGGGTAAAAAAGGAACTAGTAGTCTCTACTGCTACTTGGTGGCAGCATGCATGTATTGCAAGGGCAATTATTGTAGCAGTCCAAATTAGTGGAACATTTTAGAATTGGAAGACTACATACAGATCATCTAGTCAAGGTTCCAACTATTAAAGTTGTGAAAACTAAGGCCCATATAAATGACATGATTTATCTCCAAAGAGCATTAGTGAAAGTATGAAATAAAAAATATCTCTGAACTTTTAATTTAGTGCCGTTTTTATTAATCTCAAGTATTAGCTTAAACTTGAGTGTGCTCACGTTTACTGGTTGCGTGCCTTTTAGTAAGTTACTAAAACACTTTTCTTAAAAATAGACGTATTTATTTATTTATCTTTGGCTGCCTAGGCTCTTCGTTGCTGTGCGCGGGCTTTCTCTAGTTGCGGTGAGCGGGGGCTACTCTTTGTTGCAGTACGCGGGCTTCTCATTGTGGTGGCTTCTCGTTGTTGCTGAGCACGGGGTCTAGGTGCGTGGGCTTCAGTAGCTGTGGTTCACGGGCTCTAGCACGCAGGCTCAGTAGTTGTGGCACATGGTCTTAGTTGCTCCGTGGCATGTGGGATCTTCCCGGACCAGGGCTCAAACGTGTGTCCCGTGCACTGGCAGGTGGATCCTTAACCACCGCGCCAACAGGGAAGCCCTACTAATACACTTTTAACTTTGCTTTTCACGTATGTCAAACGGTGAGCCTTGACTGATATAGAATATGAGATAACCCAGCACTGTTCTTAACACATATATGTAGTTAAAATTTTTTGGCTCTCATCCCACTTAAACAGCCTCTATCCCCTTAATAATGAATGTGTCTTTCAGCTAGCAGAGCGCCCCAGAGCTGACCACATTCTGGCAAGAGATATAGGATTCTTTTTCTTACTGGGGGTTCTTTATACCTGATATTTGAAGCGCACTTAAACTTGAACAACTCTTGTTTATACTGTATTAATGGATTTGATGGATGAATTTTAGAAAGTAATATGCAGGAATTGAGCTGCCTTACTCTCAAGAAATATAATTCGATAGTGGTGGCTAGAACGATAAACAGTGTTTGGACAGGGAGTCCATATTGGATGTGAACTTCCTGTACTCCCATTCGTCTATTAAGAATAAATGGAATCCTTTCAAAATGTGTTCTAAAGGGCAGTTATTTCTTTCTGCCTCATTTAAGTTACCTGCAAGAAAAAGACAATCTCCTGCATCCTTGTTTAATAGGCTTTTAACATAAAGCAGATAATTTTTTGCAACATTTCCCAAACTTTTCGTTATCCAATTGGCTGAGGCTTCTCAACGATTATCATTTCACAACAATATCTCCATCTTCAGCTTCTTTCAATGAATTGGCCTAATAGATGTGCCATTAAAACAGAGCTTCACTCTCAACGTAGTTTTAATTTTGTATTCAAAGGGTATGAAGGATTCAGCCATAACAGTGAGTGGATTTCTGATACATGCTACATGATGGATGCAACTAATTGAAAGGAGTCAGGCATGAAAGGCTACATATTGTATGGTTCCATTTATATGAAATGTCCAGCAGTGGCAAATCCATACACACAGAAAAGATTCTACATTAGTGGTTGCCAGGGGTTTGGAAGAGAGGGAAATAGGGAATGACTCCTTAAAATGGGTGTAGGTTTCCTCTTGGTTGATGAAAATGTTTTGCAGCTAGGCAGTGGTGATAGTTGCACAACATTGTGACAGTAGTAAATTCCACTGAATGGTACGGTGAATTGTAAAATGATCCAAATGGTGGATTTTGTGTTATGTTCCTTTTACTACAATAAAAAGGAGAAAGAATTCGGGAAAGACTTAGAGTTTGGGAAACTAAGGTGAACTGGTCAAGAAAAAGACAGCTCTATTGTTCAGTTTTCTCTCAGCTCTCCCAGTGCATTAATCCTCAGCCAAAAGTAGCCTGAACTTGTAGATGATAGTCATTCAACACAGTCCAGGGAAAAGTAAATAAAATAAAACCCAACTCTTCTTCTTTAGCACATGTAGGAAAGGTTAGCTTGCTGCTCAGCCACGTGGACATTCATGAAGACGTTTCACTTTAGGTGTCCTCTACTTCAGTACTTTACTCACTTGAGCTCATTCACACATGTAGGCAACAGCATTCCTTAATTCGATGGAATCTGCAGCACTGGTTGTGATCGGTCTCATGGAAAGAAAAGGAAAGGTGGCGCGGAAGCCAAGGGAAGAGATTTTCAAGACAGAGACGTTGTTTAAGATCTGACTCGGCTTGGCGGTCACAAAGATAAGGATTGAGAAGTAGTGCCCTGGACTTGTCAACGGAGAAATCATTGGGGGCTTCAAGGAGATCAGTTTCGCGAGAGTAGTGGGGCAGAAACCAGACCGCAGTGTGGATGGGAGGGGAGAAATGGGGGGCAAGTCAAGAAATTGATGGCAAAGGGAAAGAAGGGAGGGGTGGATAGGAGGACAGGAGAATGGAATGGAGGAGAGCATTTCCTTGTGGCTCTTTAATATGGCTGGGAGGGGCCAACAGAGAAGGAGAGCGTGAAGATGTAGGAAGAGGGGGTGGCATCCCGAGCCCAAGGAGGACTGGCCCCTGTCTTCAGCTCCCACCAGCTGGATGTTCCCTCCCTCTAGCTTTCCACGTAGGCTGTGGAAGTTGCCCCTTGCCTCCTTGGATCAGCCACCCTTGATTCGTTCGTCCTTTTCTTATTTCTCAGCACATCTGGGTCATACGTTATGTGAAGACAAACAAATCACCACTGATGCTTAATTTTCTTGAAAAATCCCCAGGCAGGTACCATTTTGGAGACCTACATATTGTGCCTCAGCAAGCCAAAGTAGCCCATATTTCCTCTCTCATTGGGAGAGATTGCTGTTTCTTGGAGAACCTGATGAAGAGGGTGACTCGCACTTAGGAATAACGTTGCTTGAAAAGTGCAAAAGGTGAGGTAGTTTGGCTCTGAGGGGCCTCTGAGGCCTGAGACTTCCTGAGAGATGGCAGACTCACAGCTCCCATTTCCCTCTGCCCCTGGGCTATGAGCTCATCAAATGAGATGGTAAATAAAGTCACTGACATGGTTAATTTAGTTATTAGGATAATTTAGGATAAATTAGGATAATTTAGTTATTTAGGATTAGTTAATTTAGGATAATTTAGTTCTCTCTTGTTCACTCAGAGCAAATTGAATGGGATTTGCATACAACATATGGATGAAATATCCATACGATGGGGCTTGACCATATCCTCATGGTTCCCCTTCCCTTTTCTACATCTGGCCCCTTTAGCTCTGCAGACTTAACCCCACACCATCAGTCCACCCAGTCGGTCCGCTGAACGTCTCTTGCTCCTTCGCATCTGGTCGTTGTCGTCACCTTGTTCTCCACTACCGCCTCCTGCGGTAGCTGTTAGGTCCAGGGAGGTTGGTTCACTGTGAGCAAGTAACTGTCAACTCCATGGACAGGTGGGAGTGACTTGGCAGCCGGGATTTGCCCATCCTGAGTTCATTATACCCATGAGGGTCAAGGAGAATGGGGATGCAGCTGGTCTGCAGAGCCCCGGCAGTTCTGAGACACATGCTCCTGGATCCACACGTTGCTCCATACCCAGCCTTGCCTTGCTTTGTTCTCTGTCTTGACTCCATCCAGGTTTCTGCTCTCCTTGTCCCTTTGGGGAGGGAGGCCAGTACCAGCCCAGGTGTAGTCCCCCAAAGCATCCTACTTCCAAGCGTTACGTAGGCTTGTACATCCCCTTGCTTGGGTTGCCCTGGCATTCGTGCCAACAAGTTGAGTGGTTTATGCCCTAGGCTCTCTCTTCTGGCAAGAATGTGCCTGAAAATCTCCATCTCTGGTTTGGTGGCCCCCAAAAATTCCCAGTCAGTTTTGGTGAGGGGACACTTGGTGACAGTGTTGTCTTTCGAAATGAGTAGTTCCGTTACCAACAATACTTTGCTCCCCATACATTATTTATAAGGTTTCCCTGTTTGTATGTGCAAACTATTTGTGTGTATATTTGGAGAAATACATTGTACAGCCCTCTTTTTTATTTCTTCCACACACCCTAGAGATGTCATAGAGGCAGTAAATATGTCCAACTTTTTGAGAAATTGGAACAATCAAGACTTACCTGTATGGAATGCTGTTAATGATGTCAATTCCCGCGACAGTACCTTTCATCTGACACACTTAGGGACTGTTAACAGATTAAAAGCAGTAAGAGACACGGATAGAGAGAATTTTCATTATCTTGTGCTCTGAAATCTTGGATTTTCATTGGTTTCAATGGGCCTGAAATTGTATTTTCTTTAGTAGGCACATAGAAGCCTCTAGCGGTATTCTTAATAAAGCAAGGTGAGTTATAAGCAATCATCTGATGGAGGGTAAATGTACCACAGTCCAGTTTAAGAAAAATACAATATAAAAGTCTTACCATGGAAGAAAATCTTTATATGATCTTTTGAAAAAACAAAGCTTCAAGAAACATAAAGACATGACACCATATTCAGTTTAAAGTCAGTGACTTGTAAGCAAGGCAAAGCAAAGACAGTCTGATTAAGACCGTTGCATTGTTCTGGCATTTTTTAGGTCTCACCCATTTCTGTGGCCTTTTTAGAACCTAAGCTTCTAGGGCACAGAGAACTTCATCTTGACATAGGGCTGAGCAAATGCACGGAGCATTTCTCAATAAGTAGGCATTAAATTCTTAGTCCAGAAGGAGCCTTGAGATGCCCTCTCTTTACTCCTTGGTAGAACTGTTTTAACCATCCCCTGAAAACAGATTTTTTTCTTTAAATCTCAAAATTCAGAGATTCCACAATCAGAAGTTACTTCTCATTATTGCCTTGTGGTCTGCTGTGGGCATCTGTCGAATGGTGTGAACTCTGCGTGGGGAGCCTGGCCTACCCTCCAGGCCCACGGTTTGGGCTGTGGTGGTGCCATGCTGTGCTCAGGGGCCTTCTTTTTTGGAAGTCTGGGCTCCAGTGAGCCTTGGTCGTGTTCTTTTATGGAACCTTGGGTGCTAGACCACTCTGACCCTCAGTCTCATTTGCAGGTTCTGGGGAGGATTAAATGAGCTCATGGGATATCCAGGTGACTGAGGCAGAGTCGGCTCGGGATGAATCTTTGCTTCGTTTTCATTAGCTGCGGAGAAGACGATGACAGCTTGGTGCCTCTCCAACTTTAATATGGGTATGCCTCTCTTGGGGATCTTGTTAAATGCAGGCTGGTATTCAGTAGTTCTGGGTGGGGCCTGGATTCTGTGCTTCTAACAAGCTCCTAGGTGAGGGTGACGCTGAGGGCAAGGGTTTGGCACCTGTGTTTCTCCCTTTCTGGAAGAGCAGGATGTCTGCCCCACCCCCACCCCGAGAGGAGAAAACATCCGCAATGTGACTACTAGGAACCAGCTTCCCTCACATGCAAGGGTCCTGTACCACTGCTCCCAACCATTCCGTCTGAGGCGCAGCAAGCCAAAACACTGAAATGCTGAGGTTTGCAGCAAAGAGGAGGTTTATTCACAGGGCAGCCAAGCGAGGACGTGACGTGACAATAGGTCTCAAATCCGCCTCCCCAAAGGCAAGGGGCTTTGGGTATCTGTGGGATAAAGAATAAAGAAGCAGGGCAGTATGAGGCATGGGGAGCATGAGGAAAGGTGATTGGAAAAACGTGTGCTCATCATTGTTCTGAGCTGGCCTAACTAGGCTACAGGCCTCAGCACATTCTCAGGCTGGAGTTTTCGGCCCTCTGATGGCAGGAGGTCAAAAGGCACTTGCCCGGGTGGAAGATCGGTGGTCCTCTCCACTCTAAACCAGCTCAGCCTAACCAGGCACAGCTGATTCCAAGTTCCTGGAGGATCACGGGGCAAACATCTTATTGCTTATGCTACATGCTACTTGGAGGACGTGCAGGTGTTCAAGCTACCTTGATGAGTGAAGACCGGGATTTGACTAATCATGACACCTTGTTTCACCTCCAGGCGAGCAGAAGAGAGCTGTAGGCTGAGTCTGGCTCCTAGCACCTGGAATTGGAGGCAGGTGGTTTAAAAACGGGCTTTCCCACCCTCTGTGTGATATAAGGTAGATAGACTATTGAACCTTCCTGTGCCTGTTTCTCCACAAGCAGCATGGGGACACTCAGAGTCCCTCTCTTGGGGGCTGTTATGGGGGTTCAGTGAGATATAGATGCATGCACGGGCACACGGGAGACACCCAGTGTGTGTTCCCTTCGTGCTTATTTTTATTAGGACACCAGTATTGTTAGAACATTTCTGGTTTGGACAACAAATTAGATAGGTGGTCATTGCTATAGTTTATGCGAGAGCAATTCACATTGCCATTTGCAAAAAACTAGTTGGTTGTCCAGTGGGGATTATAAACATCCGTTTAACATGAGCTACTGAACAGATAGTTCACGCAGTAAGTACTTTATTTAAAATCAATTCTCTTTGTTTTCTTAAGCAATTGTTAACCCCCAATTTCGTGAGTACTACCAAGTAAGTCACTTGAAAATCATCTAGAGCAATCTATTTCACTTAGCAAGCCTAAAGCTATAGTTCAACCATTTTATTGACTGTTCTATGACAAAAATTACTCTAAACAGCTATTCCCTGGATAAGTAATCAGCTAAAGCTAGTTTGACTGACTAAATCGATTTACTGAGTTAATAAGCCAGTTGTTTTAGAATAGGTCGAATTCATATTTCTCATCCATTCTGCATTAAACTGTTTCCCATTCGTACATACCCACATTCCTACTTCTGTGCTGTAGGGCTTGGCTGAACTACACCTGCCTTCAGTGAAACTTTTCTCTCCTGCACAATTGGAGATAATTTTAGTCTCGTGACTCCCACGGGGTTACCTCTGTTGTGACACTTGACTCTTTGGTGGCATATTTTATTTGAAAAAGCCTTCCGTTACTCCGGGCACGTCAAACAGTAAATGCTTTCTCTTTGTAAACCTGCATAACAATTTTCTGAACTCTTCTGCTCTGGGCAAGATTCATCAGTACACCAGGCAAACATAGTGAAAGAGGAGACAGTACTTGTGTTGCATTCAATTGGGTCTTGATACCTAAGTGTGACTCTTAACCAAGGATTATGCAGTAGTTAAGAACACAGATTCAAGTTGTTTAGGGTGTGTCCTAAAGTGTCAGTGGCAGAATTTAAGTCTCTACTCTGGAAATTGTAGACCTGAGACAAACTACTTCCCTAAACGTCATTTCCTACGTCTGAGAAAGATAATAGTATCTACCTTGTCGTAGACTGAATAATACCATTGCCCCCAAATGTCCACATTCTACTCTCCAGAACCTGTGAATGTCACCTTAAATGGCAGAAGGCACTTTGCCAGTGGGATGAAAGTAATGGTTCTCAGATGGGAAGATTCTCCTGGACTACCTGGATGGGCCCAAATATAACCACTGGTGTTCTCGTAAGAGAGAGGCAGAGGGAATTTGTACTCCAAAGAGAATGTGATGACGAAGTTGGGGTTGCATTGATGTGGCCAGAAGTGAAGGAATGCTGGCGAGGAAACAAACAGATTCTCGCTTAGAGCCTCTAGAAGGAGGATGGATGGCCCTGTCGACTTCTGGTTTCAGCCCAGGGAAACTGGTTTTGGACCTCTGTCTTGCAGAACCATAAGAAAATAAGTGTGTTGTGTTAGAAGCAAGCACATTTGTAGTCATTTGTTACAGCAGCCATAGGGAACTAATGCCTACCTCATAGGAAGTAGTTCTCCAATTAAAATGTGTGACTGGAAACACACTTAGTGGCATGTGTGACACACACTAGTTATGCTACCGTAGGTCGTTCTTGGAAACTGAAGCCTTGGTTTTGAGAGATCATCAAAACCAGTACAATGGTTGCCATGTTTCTCCTTGTTCAGCCTGGTGACCAACCCGGTAGAGAGAGCTCCATCCTTTCCCACAGGACCCCAACTGTGGGTACGTAGAGGGAAGCGGTTATGTCTCCCTTAAGGCACCTTTTTCTTTTCCTTTCTACTTTTGTCTTCATTAATCTTCATCCAACTGACCTTTCTAAATTTTACAGAAAACAAAACCATTTCTCCATGGATTCAGATACTACCCCAAGTTAATATTCCAACCAAGTTCTTGTTCTTCCGGGTCTCATCACCAGAAATTGCTGAGCCTAACTCTACTCTAGTTTCTAGGATCACTCATTTTCTCATTTCTCCCTTCTCCTTTTAGTTCAGAGTCTTGTCAATTTAGTTCCTTCCCTAACCACAACTTATAGTACGGTGGCACAGCAAAGTGATGAAAGTCTAGACGGTCTGGTTTTAATCCCGGGTTTTGCCACCTACTTACTGTGTGGCATTAGGCAAGCTCTTCAACGTCTCTGGGCCTCAGTTGCCCCCAGAAGAGTGAACATTATGAATATTCCCTACCTCTAGGGTTGCCATTATGAGGAATAAGTGAGTTAATATTTGGTAAGCCCTTAGAATAGTACTTGTTATAGTCTAAGCACTACAGTTGTGCTTGTTAATAATAATAAATGAAATTCCCAGCGTATAACTTACTCAACATTCTGTCATAACTTTGAAGTGTTGGTCTATCTGTTGGCTCACGTTGCAGGTAAATGAGTCGAGGCATGGGCTGAGGCATTGCTATCACTGGGTGGTGTGTTCCCAGAACTTGGAACAGCGGTGTGAAATGGGTAGTGGTTCTATTGGAGACAGGGCAGACTGGAAAATGACAGCCTGGGAAGGAGGTGTGGTGTCCATAGCTTTGGTGTTAGAGGTGCTGCCTGCTGAAGCACCAGTGCCGGCCTAAGCCGTAAATGGGGTGCTGGGGTAAAGAGGAGCAGGATGGAAGATGACAGCGTGGGAAGGAGGTGTGGTGTCCATAGGTTCGGGGTCTGACGGGCTTCCTGCTGAAGCACCGATGCCCGGCAGGGCCGTAAATGGGGTGCTGGGAAAAACAGGAGCAGAATGGAAGATGACAGCGTGTGAAGGTGGTGTGGTGTCCATAGGTTCGGGGTCTGACGTGCTTCCTGCTGAAGCACCGATGCCCGCCAGGGCCGTAAATGGGGTGGTCGGGAAAACACGAGCAGAACGGAAGATGACAGCGTGTGAAGGTGGTGTGGTGTCCATAGGTTCGGGGTCTGACGTGCTTCCTGCTGAAGCACCGATGCCCGCCAGGGCCGTAAATGGGGTGGTCGGGAAAACAGGAGCAGAATGGAAGATGACAGCGTGTGAAGGTGGTGTGGTGTCCATAGGTTCGGGGTCTGACGTGCTTCCTGCTGAAGCACCGATGCCCACCAGGGCCGTAAATGGGGTGGTCGGGAAAACAGGAGCAGAATGGAAGATGACAGCGTGTGAAGGTGGTGTGGTGTCCATAGGTTCGGGGTCTGACGTGCTTCCTGCTGAAGCACCGATGCCCGCCAGGGCCGTAAATGGGGTGCTGGGGAAAACAGGAGCAGAATGGGAGAGGACAGCGTGTGAAGGAGGTGTGGTGTCCATAGCTTCCATATTAGAGGTACTGCCTGCCTGATCTGAGAGCAGAGAGTGAAAGTGGGAGAGCCTCTTCCTAGATTCTAACTCCTCTGAATTTATAGCACTGGCTCTGCCTGGCTTTATGACATATCCATTGTACGTGTCACAGAGAAAGTGCAGGCGGGGCAGGGGGTGATGCAGGGGTCACATGCAAGCCCAGCTGCTGGCTTAACCCCGGCCCAAAGGCAAAGGGCAGGGCCCCTTCTGGACTTTCTAGTGGCTGGGACTTCTGGCTGTGGGTGGCAGGTGTTTGGCACCAGATGGGCCACCATGCGGAGACTGTTGGGGACTGTGGAAGCCTCCTCCAGAGCTCACCCTGCCTGGCGACTGGCTCTGCAGGCCCCTCAGCCCTGCGTATGTATCGGCCAGGCCTTCCCCACCACGGGGCCAGAGGCCAGAGCCTGCTCAGACCTGAGGGCAGGAGGCAGCCAGAGCTTACCAGGGTGTGGGCCACCTCGTCCGCAGACCTCCCCAGCTCCTCTGCGAGACCTGGAGACAGGATCGCCTTCTCCAGGGCTGCTCAGCTGCCAGCATCACCATGAGCCAGGTGGCCAAGGTTTCTGAGCAGGAGATGCAGAGCCCTGATCCGACTGGATGCTGCAGCCCACAATGTCCCTTCCTGGCAGATAGGTTCTTTCTTCACTTCTGTTTTGAAATTTGGTAAAAGAACATTTAAACCTTGGCCTGTCCTTCAGGGTATATAGATGGTAGTGGCTTAGCCGGGATTCGATCCAAGCCTGTGTGATTCCAGAGCTTGTGCTCTGGACTGTGGTGCCTCCTTATCGTATATGCTTCATGTGTTACTTGTTTTTCTTTTTTTCTTGTAGTCCTTATGGTACTTAGCCCTAAGTGCCATACCTGTAACGAACAGCTACACTGCCCTGTAGGAGGTCTTCTTTTGTTCAACGCATGAATTGGTCATCCACCACACTGTGTTCTAATCTCAGAAGATACAGGTCAGGGAGCACCCGTTGTCAGCATGGCACCATTCCATATTTCTAACTGAGGCTTGAAGCCCGTATTTTCCCTTTGTCTAGTTTGAAGGATCCAGATATGTAAAGATGATATTCTAGATAAATCATGGTCTATCCTGAAAGAAATTCACCAGTGAATTGTTCCATATGGATTAGAAGCCAGCTTCTCTGGCCTTCCTGGAGTATATCCAGTAAGGCGTCTCATTCATGTCTAGAAAGCAAATATATCATTTATTGCAACTTCAGCGTGGAGCGATGTATTGGTATAAAGTACGATCAACACAATTTGGTCATTGTGAGTATGACAGCTGGGTCCACTCTTTACTACCCATATGTAACTCTAGGGATTCTTATGCCCAAGAGAGGAGACGTACTCTTGGCTGTCTAGGACAAGGGAAGCATGTGTTGTTATTCAGGAGCTGGAAGCTTCAGCATGACAGGTAGGAATTGAACAATCCTGGTCTACACATCACTTGACCTTGCTTAAAACTTGTTTCTTTGGCTTGCTTCATTGGAGTGTTTTCTCCCTCCTGGGGCTGACATTGTCTGTTATGTATCACGCATGTGACATGTAGAAGTTTCAGAACCCAAAATCATATAGATCAGTAAAAATGTATATATATATATATAAACCTATTGAAACTCACACTGGGCATAATTCATATATTCCAAAATCAGTTTGACCCTCTGCTCTTGAGATTCTTTTTATGGTATGTCCCAGCAAATCTGGGCTTCCATCCCCAATAAATTTTGGGGTTGGAGGACACAAAAGCTTTTGCTCAGACCTAAATTCTGTCTGAAAACAAGGGAAATATTATAAGCCCTTTGTAACCTCTCCAAGAGCAGAAATGATTTACAGCTGTGGCATTGAACCATAATTCCTCGATCTCATTTGAGAAGAGTCCAGTTAGAAACAGTGTCTTGATTTTTGTTTCTTTTGTTTCTTCCCTGTTTTCTTGTCTTGCTTACCAACAATCCATTGTAATTCATGAGTTAGTATGGCAGCAGGCTGAGTGTTCCCTGGAGCTCATTAAATGAAGTGTTTTTCCTAAAATGACGTTTGTCTCCTTGTTTTCAGCCCCTCTTCTTTCCTCTGCCCTTTACTATAACCAGAGCTCAGCAAAAGCTGAGTGACTTTGTGCAGACCTTACTTAGGCTCAGCCTTTTTTTCTTCATTATTTTATTCATGGCTCCTCCATTTCATTGCTTGCCTTCTCGACATGTGTTGAAATCTTTCTGTGGTTGATGACTTCCAGAATATCTTGGCTTTTATTGGTTGATTAATTTTGGTATTTCTACAGTTTTATTTAGATATGGTTTCAGGAGGAACAGAAAGTAAATATATTTCCTAGTCTGCCATCTTGAGCTGAAAATCCCTGTGGATTTTAGCATCCAATGTTCCCATGGGAAAACACCCAACCATGGCCTTAATAGATGTAACACTCAAGATTTCAGCTTTTGTTGAGCAATCACTAAGGATTTCATATGTGGTCATTTCTAATGGGGAAATAATAACTATCTCATGACGTTGATTTGAGGATTAAATTAGATAATGAACATGAAAATGCTTTCTAAGATTTAAAAATCAGTCAAAATGTTTTTTGTTATTATTTGATTTGTTGCTATTTCAACTTCACTTGACAGTTGTTTATGACCTTGCGTATGTGAGAAAATGTCCTCTGGGTTATTTTTCTGAAAGCCAGAATGTATTTTTCAATAGCTCAATGGAACTGGCATCATTTGTGAAGGTTAAGGGTGAAGGGGTAAATGTTTCTTGACACCTATCACTTTACAGTGTTTTCAGGAACTAACTGACTCATGTATTCCTCTTCCAAATTTGGTTGAGGACCTCCTACCAGCCACGTGCTTTACGTCAGGTGTTGGAAAGCATTTTCTGGATTTGAAATATCTTAGGCTTTGTGGGCCATATACAGTTTCTGTAGCTTCTCCTCCTCTTTCCTCTTCAACAAGCTTTCTAAACGTGAGAACCATTATTAGCTCACAGTCCCACAGATCCAGGCTGAGAGCCTGATTTGATTCGTGGGCATTATTTGCCAATTGCTGCTCTGCGTGTTCACTGAGGAGGGGGACCATGTTTGAGTAATCATTTCTTTGAATCAACTGTTGGTCTTCTGGGGCTTGTCCTTGCTCTCCTACAGTCTCTAATCAGCGTGGCATCCAGAGAGATCTTGTTAAAACATAAGTCAGATCATGTCACTCAAATTTCTTCAGTGGCTTCTTCACAGAAAATGCAAAGTCCTCAGAGTGCCTCCACAGACCTAGAAATCTGGGCCTCTGTTTCCTCTCTGACTGTTTCGTTCTCCTCTCCAATTTGCTCGCTCTGTTTTCCACACGCTGACATCCTTTCTGCTCCTTGGATACTCCAAACCTACTCTTGCCTCATTGACTTTCTGCCGCACGCCAGCCGCAGAAAGAGGATTTCACCGCCCAGGGTCAGAAGGGAAGGGGTGAGGACCTGAAGTAGCACTGACGAATGGGGTCAGAAGCCCATGGGGTCAGAAGGCTGCAATGAGAAGCCTACTCACCGCAACAAAGAATAGACCCCCGCTCGCCGAAACTAGAGAAAGCTCGCATACAGCAATGAAGACCCAATGCAGCCAAAAATAAATAAATAAAACATAAAGTATAGAATCTTAAAAAAGCAACAAAAAAATCGATAAAGAATATTACGAGAATAGAATCACAGGCCAGTTTCTCCTTTGAACATGCATGCAAAATGTGTAAAGAGAAGCACAAACTGTATCCATGGTATGTAAAACAATCATATATCAGAATCAAAGTAGCTTTATTCTGGCAATGCAAGGTTGCTTTAATGTCCAAACATGAAAGTGATCCCAGGAATGAATTAGAGTGGGGAAAGAAGTCATTTAAAACTGAAATCTTGGGACTTCCCTGGTGGTCCAGTATTTAGAACATGAAGCTTTCACTGCTGGGGCCCTGGGGTCCAATCCCAGGTCAGGGAACTAAGATCCTGCAAGACATGAGGCAGGGCCCCGAAAAAAACAAAGAAAGGAAAGAAAGAAGTCTTAACCAGGAGACGCACAAGATCGAATAAACATAACAGATAACACCTTATGAAAAGTAGGTGAAGATTATGGAATATTCTAAAATTTAAAACAAAAAGAAAGTTTTAAAGATTCAAAAGGATGTGACAAATATTGTACATAGGCAAAAATGAAATGAAATAAAACATACAAATGATGGGAACCCAAAATTCCAGATGCCCAAGTCCTGTCTCTGAAGAGTCTCATTCAATGGGTTCAGGATTTCCTCTATATTTAAAAACCTGCAGGTGATTCTGGTATGATTCACAGACACAATGTAAAGCTTCTCTTTTACAGGAAAGAATGCCAGATTATTTTGTTATCTTATAGTTATACTAACAGGTTGTACTATTGACGGATAAGTCTGCTGTCAAAATGCACCCCCACTAGGGGTAAAAAAGGAACTAGTAGTCTCTACTGCTACTTGGTGGCAGCATGCATGTATTGCAAGGGCAATTATTGTAGCAGTCCAAATTAGTGGAACATTTTAGAATTGGAAGACTACATACAGATCATCTAGTCAAGGTTCCAACTATTAAAGTTGTGAAAACTAAGGCCCATATAAATGACATGATTTATCTCCAAAGAGCATTAGTGAAAGTATGAAATAAAAAATATCTCTGAACTTTTAATTTAGTGCCGTTTTTATTAATCTCAAGTATTAGCTTAAACTTGAGTGTGCTCACGTTTACTGGTTGCGTGCCTTTTAGTAAGTTACTAAAACACTTTTCTTAAAAATAGACGTATTTATTTATTTATCTTTGGCTGCCTAGGCTCTTCGTTGCTGTGCGCGGGCTTTCTCTAGTTGCGGTGAGCGGGGGCTACTCTTTGTTGCAGTACGCGGGCTTCTCATTGTGGTGGCTTCTCGTTGTTGCTGAGCACGGGGTCTAGGTGCGTGGGCTTCAGTAGCTGTGGTTCACGGGCTCTAGCACGCAGGCTCAGTAGTTGTGGCACATGGTCTTAGTTGCTCCGTGGCATGTGGGATCTTCCCGGACCAGGGCTCAAACGTGTGTCCCGTGCACTGGCAGGTGGATCCTTAACCACCGCGCCAACAGGGAAGCCCTACTAATACACTTTTAACTTTGCTTTTCACGTATGTAAAACGGTGAGCCTTGACTGATATAGAATATGAGATAACCCAGCACTGTTCTTAACACATATATGTAGTTAAAATTTTTTGGCTCTCATCCCACTTAAACAGCCTCTATCCCCTTAATAATGAATGTGTCTTTCAGCTAGCAGAGCGCCCCAGAGCTGACCACATTCTGGCAAGAGATATAGGATTCTTTTTCTTACTGGGGGTTCTTTATACCTGATATTTGAAGCGCACTTAAACTTGAACAACTCTTGTTTATACTGTATTAATGGATTTGATGGATGAATTTTAGAAAGTAATATGCAGGAATTGAGCTGCCTTACTCTCAAGAAATATAATTCGATAGTGGTGGCTAGAACGATAAACAGTGTTTGGACAGGGAGTCCATATTGGATGTGAACTTCCTGTACTCCCATTCGTCTATTAAGAATAAATGGAATCCTTTCAAAATGTGTTCTAAAGGGCAGTTATTTCTTTCTGCCTCATTTAAGTTACCTGCAAGAAAAAGACAATCTCCTGCATCCTTGTTTAATAGGCTTTTAACATAAAGCAGATAATTTTTTGCAACATTTCCCAAACTTTTCGTTATCCAATTGGCTGAGGCTTCTCAACGATTATCATTTCACAACAATATCTCCATCTTCAGCTTCTTTCAATGAATTGGCCTAATAGATGTGCCATTAAAACAGAGCTTCACTCTCAACGTAGTTTTAATTTTGTATTCAAAGGGTATGAAGGATTCAGCCATAACAGTGAGTGGATTTCTGATACATGCTACATGATGGATGCAACTAATTGAAAGGAGTCAGGCATGAAAGGCTACATATTGTATGGTTCCATTTATATGAAATGTCCAGCAGTGGCAAATCCATACACACAGAAAAGATTCTACATTAGTGGTTGCCAGGGGTTTGGAAGAGAGGGAAATAGGGAATGACTCCTTAAAATGGGTGTAGGTTTCCTCTTGGTTGATGAAAATGTTTTGCAGCTAGGCAGTGGTGATAGTTGCACAACATTGTGACAGTAGTAAATTCCACTGAATGGTACGGTGAATTGTAAAATGATCCAAATGGTGGATTTTGTGTTATGTTCCTTTTACTACAATAAAAAGGAGAAAGAATTCGGGAAAGACTTAGAGTTTGGGAAACTAAGGTGAACTGGTCAAGAAAAAGACAGCTCTATTGTTCAGTTTTCTCTCAGCTCTCCCAGTGCATTAATCCTCAGCCAAAAGTAGCCTGAACTTGTAGATGATAGTCATTCAACACAGTCCAGGGAAAAGTAAATAAAATAAAACCCAACTCTTCTTCTTTAGCACATGTAGGAAAGGTTAGCTTGCTGCTCAGCCACGTGGACATTCATGAAGACGTTTCACTTTAGGTGTCCTCTACTTCAGTACTTTACTCACTTGAGCTCATTCACACATGTAGGCAACAGCATTCCTTAATTCGATGGAATCTGCAGCACTGGTTGTGATCGGTCTCATGGAAAGAAAAGGAAAGGTGGCGCGGAAGCCAAGGGAAGAGATTTTCAAGACAGAGACGTTGTTTAAGATCTGACTCGGCTTGGCGGTCACAAAGATAAGGATTGAGAAGTAGTGCCCTGGACTTGTCAACGGAGAAATCATTGGGGGCTTCAAGGAGATCAGTTTCGCGAGAGTAGTGGGGCAGAAACCAGACCGCAGTGTGGATGGGAGGGGAGAAATGGGGGGCAAGTCAAGAAATTGATGGCAAAGGGAAAGAAGGGAGGGGTGGATAGGAGGACAGGAGAATGGAATGGAGGAGAGCATTTCCTTGTGGCTCTTTAATATGGCTGGGAGGGGCCAACAGAGAAGGAGAGCGTGAAGATGTAGGAAGAGGGGGTGGCATCCCGAGCCCAAGGAGGACTGGCCCCTGTCTTCAGCTCCCACCAGCTGGATGTTCCCTCCCTCTAGCTTTCCACGTAGGCTGTGGAAGTTGCCCCTTGCCTCCTTGGATCAGCCACCCTTGATTCGTTCGTCCTTTTCTTATTTCTCAGCACATCTGGGTCATACGTTATGTGAAGACAAACAAATCACCACTGATGCTTAATTTTCTTGAAAAATCCCCAGGCAGGTACCATTTTGGAGACCTACATATTGTGCCTCAGCAAGCCAAAGTAGCCCATATTTCCTCTCTCATTGGGAGAGATTGCTGTTTCTTGGAGAACCTGATGAAGAGGGTGACTCGCACTTAGGAATAACGTTGCTTGAAAAGTGCAAAAGGTGAGGTAGTTTGGCTCTGAGGGGCCTCTGAGGCCTGAGACTTCCTGAGAGATGGCAGACTCACAGCTCCCATTTCCCTCTGCCCCTGGGCTATGAGCTCATCAAATGAGATGGTAAATAAAGTCACTGACATGGTTTAAAGGATAATTTAGTTCTCTCTTGTTCACTCAGAGCAAATTGAATGGGATTTGCATACAACATATGGATGAAATATCCATACGATGGGGCTTGACCATATCCTCATGGTTCCCCTTCCCTTTTCTACATCTGGCCCCTTTAGCTCTGCAGACTTAACCCCACACCATCAGTCCACCCAGTCGGTCCGCTGAACGTCTCTTGCTCCTTCGCATCTGGTCGTTGTCGTCACCTTGTTCTCCACTACCGCCTCCTGCGGTAGCTGTTAGGTCCAGGGAGGTTGGTTCACTGTGAGCAAGTAACTGTCAACTCCATGGACAGGTGGAAGTGACTTGGCAGCCGGGATTTGCCCATCCTGAGTTCATTATACCCATGAGGGTCAAGGAGAATGGGGATGCAGCTGGTCTGCAGAGCCCCGGCAGTTCTGAGACACATGCTCCTGGATCCACACGTTGCTCCATACCCAGCCTTGCCTTGCTTTGTTCTCTGTCTTGACTCCATCCAGGTTTCTGCTCTCCTTGTCCCTTTGGGGAGGGAGGCCAGTACCAGCCCAGGTGTAGTCCCCCAAAGCTTCCTACTTCCAAGCGTCACGTAGGCTTGTACATCCCCTTGCTTGGGTTGCCCTGGCATTCGTGCCAACAAGTTGAGTGGTTTATGCCCTAGGCTCTCTCTTCTGGCAAGAATGTGCCTGAAAATCTCCATCTCTGGTTTGGTGGCCCCCAAAAATTCCCAGTCAGTTTTGGTGAGGGGACACTTGGTGACAGTGTTGTCTTTCGAAATGAGTAGTTCCGTTACCGACAATACTTTGCTCCCCATACATTATTTATAAGGTTTCCCTGTTTGTATGTGCAAACTATTTGTGTGTATATTTGGAGAAATACATTGTACAGCCCTCTTTTTTATTTCTTCCACACACCCTAGAGATGTCATAGAGGCAGTAAATATGTCCAACTTTTTGAGAAATTGGAACAATCAAGACTTACCTGTATGGAATGCTGTTAATGATGTCAATTCCCGCGACAGTACCTTTCATCTGACACACTTAGGGACTGTTAACAGATTAAAAGCAGTAAGAGACGCGGATAGAGAGAATTTTCATTATCTTGTGCTCTGAAATCTTGGATTTTCATTGGTTTCAATGGGCCTGAAATTGTATTTTCTTTAGTAGGCACATAGAAGCCTCTAGCGGTATTCTTAATAAAGCAAGGTGAGTTATAAGCAATCATCTGATGGAGGGTAAATGTACCACAGTCCAGTTTAAGAAAAATACAATATAAAAGTCTTACCATGGAAGAAAATCTTTATATGATCTTTTGAAAAAACAAAGCTTCAAGAAACATAAAGACATGACACCATATTCAGTTTAAAGTCAGTGACTTGTAAGCAAGGCAAAGCAAAGACAGTCTGATTAAGACCGTTGCATTGTTCTGGCATTTTTTAGGTCTCACCCATTTCTGTGGCCTTTTTAGAACCTAAGCTTCTAGGGCACAGAGAACTTCATCTTGACGTAGGGCTGAGCAAATGCACGGAGCATTTCTCAATAAGTAGGCATTAAATTCTTAGTCCAGAAGGAGCCTTGAGATGCCCTCTCTTTACTCCTTGGTAGAACTGTTTTAACCATCCCCTGAAAACAGATTTTTTTCTTTAAATCTCAAAATTCAGAGATTCCACAATCAGAAGTTACTTCTCATTATTGCCTTGTGGTCTGCTGTGGGCATCTGTCGAATGGTGTGAACTCTGCGTGGGGAGCCTGGCCTACCCTCCAGGCCCACGGTTTGGGCTGTGGTGGTGCCATGCTGTGCTCAGGGGCCTTCTTTTTTGGAAGTCTGGGCTCCAGTGAGCCTTGGTCGTGTTCTTTTATGGAACCTTGGGTGCTAGACCACTCTGACCCTCAGTCTCATTTGCAGGTTCTGGGGAGGATTAAATGAGCTCATGGGATATCCAGGTGACTGAGGCAGAGTCGGCTCGGGATGAATCTTTGCTTCGTTTTCATTAGCTGCGGAGAAGACGATGACAGCTTGGTGCCTCTCCAACTTTAATATGGGTATGCCTCTCTTGGGGATCTTGTTAAATGCAGGCTGGTATTCAGTAGTTCTGGGTGGGGCCTGGATTCTGTGCTTCTAACAAGCTCCTAGGTGAGGGTGACGCTGAGGGCAAGGGTTTGGCACCTGTGTTTCTCCCTTTCTGGAAGAGCAGGATGTCTGCCCCACCCCCACCCCGAGAGGAGAAAACATCCGCAATGTGACTACTAGGAACCAGCTTCCCTCACATGCAAGGGTCCTGTACCACTGCTCCCAACCATTCCGTCTGAGGCGCAGCAAGCCAAAACACT
Organism: Leucopleurus acutus; assembly: GCF_964270905.1. Lineage (NCBI taxonomy): Eukaryota > Metazoa > Chordata > Mammalia > Artiodactyla > Delphinidae > Leucopleurus > Leucopleurus acutus. Next base: position 56,695 of record NW_028138972.1, read on the forward strand.
GAAATGCTGAGGTTTGCAGCAAAGAGGAGGTTTATTCACAGGGCAGCCAAGCGAGGACGTGACGTGACAATAGGTCTCAAATCCGCCTCCCCAAAGGCAAGGGGCTTTGGGTATCTGTGGGATAAAGAATAAAGAAGCAGGGCAGTATGAGGCATGGGGAGCATGAGGAAAGGTGATTGGAAAAACGTGTGCTCATCATTGTTCTGAGCTGGCCTAACTAGGCTACAGGCCTCAGCACATTCTCAGGCTGGAGTTTTCGGCCCTCTGATGGCAGGAGGTCAAAAGGCACTTGCCCGGGTGGAAGATCGGTGGTCCTCTCCACTCTAAACCAGCTCAGCCTAACCAGGCACAGCTGATTCCAAGTTCCTGGAGGATCGCGGGGCAAACATCTTATTGCTTATGCTACATGCTACTTGGAGGACGTGCAGGTGTTCAAGCTACCTTGATGAGTGAAGACCGGGATTTGACTAATCATGACACCTTGTTTCACCTCCAGGCGAGCAGAAGAGAGCTGTAGGCTGAGTCTGGCTCCTAGCACCTGGAATTGGAGGCAGGTGGTTTAAAAACGGGCTTTCCCACCCTCTGTGTGATATAAGGTAGATAGACTATTGAACCTTCCTGTGCCTGTTTCTCCACAAGCAGCATGGGGACACTCAGAGTCCCTCTCTTGGGGGCTGTTATGGGGGTTCAGTGAGATATAGATGCATGCACGGGCACACGGGAGACACCCAGTGTGTGTTCCCTTCGTGCTTATTTTTATTAGGACACCAGTATTGTTAGAACATTTCTGGTTTGGACAACAAATTAGATAGGTGGTCATTGCTATAGTTTATGCGAGAGCAATTCACATTGCCATTTGCAAAAAAGTAGTTGGTTGTCCAGTGGGGATTATAAACATCCGTTTAACATGAGCTACTGAACAGATAGTTCACACAGTAAGTACTTTATTTAAAATCAATTCTCTTTGTTTTCTTAAGCAATTGTTAACCCCCAATTTCGTGAGTACTACCAAGTAAGTCACTTGAAAATCATCTAGAGCAATCTATTTCACTTAGCAAGCCTAAAGCTATAGTTCAACCATTTTATTGACTGTTCTATGACAAAAATTACTCTAAACAGCTATTCCCTGGATAAGTAATCAGCTAAAGCTAGTTTGACTGACTAAATCGATTTACTGAGTTAATAAGCCAGTTGTTTTAGAATAGGACGAATTCATATTTCTCATCCATTCTGCATTAAACTGTTTCCCATTCGTACATACCCACATTCCTACTTCTGTGCTGTAGGGCTTGGCTGAACTACACCTGCCTTCAGTGAAACTTTTCTCTCCTGCACAATTGGAGATAATTTTAGTCTCGTGACTCCCACGGGGTTACCTCTGTTGTGACACTTGACTCTTTGGTGGCATATTTTATTTGAAAAAGCCTTCCGTTACTCCGGGCACGTCAAACAGTAAATGCTTTCTCTTCGTAAACCTGCATAACAATTTTCTGAACTCTTCTGCTCTGGGCAAGATTCATCAGTACACCAGGCAAACATAGTGAAAGAGGAGACAGTACTTGTGTTGCATTCAATTGGGTCTTGATACCTAAGTGTGACTCTTAACCAAGGATTATGCAGTAGTTAAGGACACAGATTCAAGTTGTTTAGGGTGTGTCCTAAAGTGTCAGTGGCAGAATTTAAGTCTCTACTCTGGAAATTGTAGACCTGAGACAAACTACTTCCCTAAACGTCATTTCCTACGTCTGAGAAAGATAATAGTATCTACCTTGTCGTAGACTGAATAATACCATTGCCCCCAAATGTCCACATTCTACTCTCCAGAACCTGTGAATGTCACCTTAAATGGCAGAAGGCACTTTGCCAGTGGGATGAAAGTAATGGTTCTCAGATGGGAAGATTCTCCTGGACTACCTGGATGGGCCCAAATATAACCACTGGTGTTCTCGTAAGAGAGAGGCAGAGGGAATTTGTACTCCAAAGAGAATGTGATGACGAAGTTGGGGTTGCATTGATGTGGCCAGAAGTGAAGGAATGCTGGCGAGGAAACAAACAGATTCTCGCTTAGAGCCTCTAGAAGGAGGATGGATGGCCCTGTCGACTTCTGGTTTCAGCCCAGGGAAACTGGTTTTGGACCTCTGTCTTGCAGAACCATAAGAAAATAAGTGTGTTGTGTTAGAAGCAAGCACATTTGTAGTCATTTGTTACAGCAGCCATAGGGAACTAATGCCTACCTCATAGGAAGTAGTTCTCCAATTAAAATGTGTGACTGGAAACACACTTAGTGGCATGCGTGACACACACTAGTTATGCTACCGTAGGTCGTTCTTGGAAACTGAAGCCTTGGTTTTGAGAGATCATCAAAACCAGTACAATGGTTGCCATGTTTCTCCTTGTTCAGCCTGGTGACCAACCCGGTAGAGAGAGCTCCATCCTTTCCCACAGGACCCCAACTGTGGGTACGTAGAGGGAAGCGGTTATGTCTCCCTTAAGGCACCTTTTTCTTTTCCTTTCTACTTTTGTCTTCATTAATCTTCATCCAACTGACCTTTCTAAATTTTACAGAAAACAAAACCATTTCTCCATGGATTCAGATACTACCCCAAGTTAATATTCCAACCAAGTTCTTGTTCTTCCGGGTCTCATCACCAGAAATTGCTGAGCCTAACTCTACTCTAGTTTCTAGGATCACTCATTTTCTCATTTCTCCCTTCTCCTTTTAGTTCAGAGTCTTGTCAATTTAGTTCCTTCCCTAACCACAACTTATAGTACGGTGGCACAGCAAAGTGATGAAAGTCTAGACGGTCTGGTTTTAATCCCGGGTTTTGCCACCTACTTACTGTGTGGCATTAGGCAAGCTCTTCAACGTCTCTGGGCCTCAGTTGCCCCCAGAAGAGTGAACATTATGAATATTCCCTACCTCTAGGGTTGCCATTATGAGGAATAAGTGAGTTAATATTTGGTAAGCCCTTAGAATAGTACTTGTTATAGTCTAAGCACTACAGTTGTGCTTGTTAATAATAATAAATGAAATTCCCAGCGTATAACTTACTCAACATTCTGTCATAACTTTGAAGTGTTGGTCTATCTGTTGGCTCACGTTGCAGGTAAATGAGTCGAGGCATGGGCTGAGGCATTGCTATCACTGGGTGGTGTGTTCCCAGAACTTGGAACAGCGGTGTGAAATGGGTAGTGGTTCTATTGGAGACAGGGCAGACTGGAAAATGACAGCCTGGGAAGGAGGTGTGGTGTCCATAGCTTTGGTGTTAGAGGTGCTGCCTGCTGAAGCACCAGTGCCGGCCTAAGCCGTAAATGGGGTGCTGGGGTAAAGAGGAGCAGGATGGAAGATGACAGCGTGGGAAGGAGGTGTGGTGTCCATAGGTTCGGGGTCTGACGGGCTTCCTGCTGAAGCACCGATGCCCGGCAGGGCCGTAAATGGGGTGCTGGGAAAAACAGGAGCAGAATGGAAGATGACAGCGTGTGAAGGTGGTGTGGTGTCCATAGGTTCGGGGTCTGACGTGCTTCCTGCTGAAGCACCGATGCCCGCCAGGGCCGTAAATGGGGTGGTCGGGAAAACAGGAGCAGAACGGAAGATGACAGCATGTGAAGGTGGTGTGGTGTCCATAGGTTCGGGGTCTGACGTGCTTCCTGCTGAAGCACCGATGCCCGCCAGGGCCGTAAATGGGGTGGTCGGGAAAACAGGAGCAGAATGGAAGATGACAGCGTGTGAAGGTGGTGTGGTGTCCATAGGTTCGGGGTCTGACGTGCTTCCTGCTGAAGCACCGATGCCCACCAGGGCCGTAAATGGGGTGGTCGGGAAAACAGGAGCAGAATGGAAGATGACAGCGTGTGAAGGTGGTGTGGTGTCCATAGGTTCGGGGTCTGACGTGCTTCCTGCTGAAGCACCGATGCCCGCCAGGGCCGTAAATGGGGTGCTGGGGAAAACAGGAGCAGAATGGGAGAGGACAGCGTGTGAAGGAGGTGTGGTGTCCATAGCTTCCATATTAGAGGTACTGCCTGCCTGATCTGAGAGCAGAGAATGAAAGTGGGAGAGCCTCTTCCTAGATTCTAACTCCTCTGAATTTATAGCACTGACTCTGCCTGGCTTTATGACATATCCATTGTACGTGTCACAGAGAAAGTGCAGGCGGGGCAGGGGGTGATGCAGGGGTCACATGCAAGCCCAGCTGCTGGCTTAACCCCGGCCCAAAGGCAAAGGGCAGGGCCCCTTCTGGACTTTCTAGTGGCTGGGACTTCTGGCTGTGGGTGGCAGGTGTTTGGCACCAGATGGGCCACCATGCGGAGACTGTTGGGGACTGTGGAAGCCTCCTCCAGAGCTCACCCTGCCTGGCGACTGGCTCTGCAGGCCCCTCAGCCCTGCGTATGTATCGGCCAGGCCTTCCCCACCACAGGGCCAGAGGCCAGAGCCTGCTCAGACCTGAGGGCAGGAGGCAGCCAGAGCTTACCAGGGTGTGGGCCACCTCGTCCGCAGACCTCCCCAGCTCCTCTGCGAGACCTGGAGACAGGATCGCCTTCTCCAGGGCTGCTCAGCTGCCAGCATCACCATGAGCCAGGTGGCCAAGGTTTCTGAGCAGGAGATGCAGAGCCCTGATCCGACTGGATGCTGCAGCCCACGATGTCCCTTCCTGGCAGATAGGTTCTTTCTTCACTTCTGTTTTGAAATTTGGTAAAAGAACATTTAAACCTTGGCCTGTCCTTCAGGGTATATAGATGGTAGTGGCTTAGCCGGGATTCGATCCAAGCCTGTGTGATTCCAGAGCTTGTGCTCTGGACTGTGGTGCCTCCTTATCGTATATGCTTCATGTGTTACTTGTTTTTCTTTTTTTCTTGTAGTCCTTATGGTACTTAGCCCTAAGTGCCATACCTGTAACGAACAGCTACACTGCCCTGTAGGAGGTCTTCTTTTGTTCAACGCATGAATTGGTCATCCACCACACTGTGTTCTAATCTCAGAAGATACAGGTCAGAGAGCACCCGTTGTCAGCATGGCACCATTCCATATTTCTAACTGAGGCTTGAAGCCCGTATTTTCCCTTTGTCTAGTTTGAAGGATCCAGATATGTAAAGATGATATTCTAGATAAATCATGGGCTATCCTGAAAGAAATTCACCAGTGAATTGTTCCATATGGATTAGAAGCCAGCTTCTCTGGCCTTCCTGGAGTATATCCAGTAAGGCGTCTCATTCATGTCTAGAAAGCAAATATATCATTTATTGCAACTTCAGCGTGGAGCGATGTATTGGTATAAAGTACGATCAACACAATTTGGTCATTGTGAGTATGACAGCTGGGTCCACTCTTTACTACCCATATGTAACTCTAGGGATTCTTATGCCCAAGAGAGGAGACGTACTCTTGGCTGTCTAGGACAAGGGAAGCATGTGTTGTTATTCAGGAGCTGGAAGCTTCAGCATGACAGGTAGGAATTGAACAATCCTGGTCTACACATCACTTGACCTTGCTTAAAACTTGTTTCTTTGGCTTGCTTCATTGGAGTGTTTTCTCCCTCCTGGGGCTGACATTGTCTGTTATGTATCACGCATGTGACATGTAGAAGTTTCAGAACCCAAAATCATATAGATCAGTAAAAATGTATATATATATATAAACCTATTGAAACTCACACTGGGCATAATTCATATATTCCAAAATCAGTTTGACCCTCTGCTCTTGAGATTCTTTTTATGGTATGTCCCAGCAAATCTGGGCTTCCATCCCCAATAAATTTTGGGGTTGGAGGACACAAAAGCTTTTGCTCAGACCTAAATTCTGTCTGAAAACAAGGGAAATATTATAAGCCCTTTGTAACCTCTCCAAGAGCAGAAATGATTTACAGCTGTGGCATTGAACCATAATTCCTCGATCTCATTTGAGAAGAGTCCAGTTAGAAACAGTGTCTTGATTTTTGTTTCTTTTGTTTCTTCCCTGTTTTCTTGTCTTGCTTACCAACAATCCATTGTAATTCATGAGTTAGTATGGCAGCAGGCTGAGTGTTCCCTGGAGCTCATTAAATGAAGTGTTTTTCCTAAAATGACGTTTGTCTCCTTGTTTTCAGCCCCTCTTCTTTCCTCTGCCCTTTACTATAACCAGAGCTCAGCAAAAGCTGAGTGACTTTGTGCAGACCTTACTTAGGTTCAGCCTTTTTTTCTTCATTATTTTATTCATGGCTCCTCCATTTCATTGCTTGCCTTCTCGACATGTGTTGAAATCTTTCTGTGGTTGACAACTTCCAGAATATCTTGGCTTTTATTGGTTGATTAATTTTGGTATTTCTACAGTTTTATTTAGATATGGTTTCAGGAGGAACAGAAAGTAAATATATTTCCTAGTCTGCCATCTTGAGCTGAAAATCCCTGTGGATTTTAGCATCCAGTGTTCCCATGGGAAAACACCCAACCATGGCCTTAATAGATGTAACACTCAAGATTTCAGCTTTTGTTGAGCAATCACTAAGGATTTCATATGTGGTCATTTCTAATGGGGAAATAATAACTATCTCATGACGTTGATTTGAGGATTAAATTAGATAATGAACATGAAAATGCTTTCTAAGATTTAAAAATCAGTCAAAATGTTTTTTGTTATTATTTGATTTGTTGCTATTTCAACTTCACTTGACAGTTGTTTATGACCTTGCGTATGTGAGAAAATGTCCTCTGGGTTATTTTTCTGAAAGCCAGAATGTATTTTTCAATAGCTCAATGGAACTGGCATCATTTGTGAAGGTTAAGGGTGAAGGGGTAAATGTTTCTTGACACCTATCACTTTACAGTGTTTTCAGGAACTAACTGACTCATGTATTCCTCTTCCAAATTTGGTTGAGGACCTCCTACCAGCCACATGCTCTACGTCAGGTGTTGGAAAGCATTTTCTGAATTTGAAATATCTTAGGCTTTGTGGGCCATATACAGTTTCTGTAGCTTCTCCTCCTCTTTCCTCTTCAACAAGCTTTCTAAACGTGAGAACCATTATTAGCTCACAGTCCCACAGATCCAGGCTGAGAGCCTGATTTGATTCGTGGGCATTATTTGCCAATTGCTGCTCTGCGTGTTCACTGAGGAGGGGGACCATGTTTGAGTAATCATTTCTTTGAATCAACTGTTGGTCTTCTGGGGCTTGTCCTTGCTCTCCTACAGTCTCTAATCAGCGTGGCATCCAGAGAGATCTTGTTAAAACATAAGTCAGATCATGTCACTCAAATTTCTTCAGTGGCTTCTTCACAGAAAATGCAAAGTCCTCAGAGTGCCTCCACAGACCTAGAAATCTGGGCCTCTGTTTCCTCTCTGACTGTTTCGTTCTCCTCTCCAATTTGCTCGCTCTGTTTTCCACACGCTGACATCCTTTCTGCTCCTTGGATACTCCAAACCTACTCTTGCCTCATTGACTTTCTGCCGCACGCCAGCCGCAGAAAGAGGATTTCACCGCCCAGGGTCAGAAGGGAAGGGGTGAGGACCTGAAGTAGCACTGACGAATGGGGTCAGAAGCCCATGGGGTCAGAAGGCTGCAATGAGAAGCCTACTCACCGCAACAAAGAATAGACCCCCGCTCGCCGAAACTAGAGAAAGCTCGCATACAGCAATGAAGACCCAATGCAGCCAAAAATAAATAAATAAAACATAAAGTATAGAATCTTAAAAAAGCAACAAAAAAATCGATAAAGAATATTACGAGAATAGAATCACAGGCCAGTTTCTCCTTTGAACATGCATGCAAAATGTGTAAAGAGAAGCACAAACTGTATCCATGGTATGTAAAACAATCATATATCAGAATCAAAGTAGCTTTATTCTGGCAACGCAAGGTTGCTTTAATGTCCAAACATGAAACTGATCCCAGGAATGAATTAGAGTGGGGAAAGAAGTCATTTAAAACTGAAATCTTGGGACTTCCCTGGTGGTCCAGTATTTAGAACATGAAGCTTTCACTGCTGGGGCCCTGGGGTCCAATCCCAGGTCAGGGAACTAAGATCCTGCAAGACATGAGGCAGGGCCCCGAAAAAAACAAAGAAAGGAAAGAAAGAAGTCTTAACCAGGAGACGCACAAGATCGAATAAACATAACAGATAACACCTTATGAAAAGTAGGTGAAGATTATGGAATATTCTAAAATTTAAAACAAAAAGAAAGTTTTAAAGATTCAAAAGGATGTGACAAATATTGTACATAGGCAAAAATAAAATGAAATAAAATATACAAATGATGGGAACCCAAAATTCCAGATGCCCAAGTCCTGTCTCTGAAGAGTCTCATTCAATGGGTTCAGGATTTCCTCTATATTTAAAAACCTGCAGGTGATTCTGGTATGATTCACAGACACAATGTAAAGCTTCTCTTTTACAGGAAAGAATGCCAGATTATTTTGTTATCTTATAGTTATACTAACAGGTTGTACTATTGACGGATAAGTCTGCTGTCAAAATGCACCCCCACTAGGGGTAAAAAAGGAACTAGTAGTCTCTACTGCTACTTGGTGGCAGCATGCATGTATTGCAAGGGCAATTATTGTAGCAGTCCAAATTAGTGGAACATTTTAGAATTGGAAGACTACATACAGATCATCTAGTCAAGGTTCCAACTATTAAAGTTGTGAAAACTAAGGCCCATATAAATGACATGATTTATCTCCAAAGAGCATTAGTGAAAGTATGAAATAAAAAATATCTCTGAACTTTTAATTTAGTGCCGTTTTTATTAATCTCAAGTATTAGCTTAAACTTGAGTGTGCTCACGTTTACTGGTTGCGTGCCTTTTAGTAAGTTACTAAAACACTTTTCTTAAAAATAGACGTATTTATTTATTTATCTTTGGCTGCCTAGGCTCTTCGTTGCTGTGCGCGGGCTTTCTCTAGTTGCGGTGAGCGGGGGCTACTCTTTGTTGCAGTACGCGGGCTTCTCATTGTGGTGGCTTCTCGTTGTTGCTGAGCACGGGGTCTAGGTGCGTGGGCTTCAGTAGCTGTGGTTCACGGGCTCTAGCACGCAGGCTCAGTAGTTGTGGCACATGGTCTTAGTTGCTCCGTGGCATGTGGGATCTTCCCGGACCAGGGCTCAAACGTGTGTCCCGTGCACTGGCAGGTGGATCCTTAACCACCGCGCCAACAGGGAAGCCCTACTAATACACTTTTAACTTTGCTTTTCACGTATGTAAAACGGTGAGCCTTGACTGATATAGAATATGAGATAACCCAGCACTGTTCTTAACACATATATGTAGTTAAAATTTTTTGGCTCTCATCCCACTTAAACAGCCTCTATCCCCTTAATAATGAATGTGTCTTTCAGCTAGCAGAGCGCCCCAGAGCTGACCACATTCTGGCAAGAGATATAGGATTCTTTTTCTTACTGGGGGTTCTTTATACCTGATATTTGAAGCGCACTTAAACTTGAACAACTCTTGTTTATACTGTATTAATGGATTTGATGGATGAATTTTAGAAAGTAATATGCAGGAATTGAGCTGCCTTACTCTCAAGAAATATAATTCGATAGTGGTGGCTAGAACGATAAACAGTGTTTGGACAGGGAGTCCATATTGGATGTGAACTTCCTGTACTCCCATTCGTCTATTAAGAATAAATGGAATCCTTTCAAAATGTGTTCTAAAGGGCAGTTATTTCTTTCTGCCTCATTTAAGTTACCTGCAAGAAAAAGACAATCTCCTGCATCCTTGTTTAATAGGCTTTTAACATAAAGCAGATAATTTTTTGCAACATTTCCCAAACTTTTCGTTATCCAATTGGCTGAGGCTTCTCAACGATTATCATTTCACAACAATATCTCCATCTTCAGCTTCTTTCAATGAATTGGCCTAATAGATGTGCCATTAAAACAGAGCTTCACTCTCAACGTAGTTTTAATTTTGTATTCAAAGGGTATGAAGGATTCAGCCATAACAGTGAGTGGATTTCTGATACATGCTACATGATGGATGCAACTAATTGAAAGGAGTCAGGCATGAAAGGCTACATATTGTATGGTTCCATTTATATGAAATGTCCAGCAGTGGCAAATCCATACACACAGAAAAGATTCTACATTAGTGGTTGCCAGGGGTTTGGAAGAGAGGGAAATAGGGAATGACTCCTTAAAATGGGTGTAGGTTTCCTCTTGGTTGATGAAAATGTTTTGCAGCTAGGCAGTGGTGATAGTTGCACAACATTGTGACAGTAGTAAATTCCACTGAATGGTACGGTGAATTGTAAAATGATCCAAATGGTGGATTTTGTGTTATGTTCCTTTTACTACAATAAAAAGGAGAAAGAATTCGGGAAAGACTTAGAGTTTGGGAAACTAAGGTGAACTGGTCAAGAAAAAGACAGCTCTATTGTTCAGTTTTCTCTCAGCTCTCCCAGTGCATTAATCCTCAGCCAAAAGTAGCCTGAACTTGTAGATGATAGTCATTCAACACAGTCCAGGGAAAAGTAAATAAAATAAAACCCAACTCTTCTTCTTTAGCACATGTAGGAAAGGTTAGCTTGCTGCTCAGCCACGTGGACATTCATGAAGACGTTTCACTTTAGGTGTCCTCTACTTCAGTACTTTACTCACTTGAGCTCATTCACACATGTAGGCAACAGCATTCCTTAATTCGATGGAATCTGCAGCACTGGTTGTGATCGGTCTCATGGAAAGAAAAGGAAAGGTGGCGCGGAAGCCAAGGGAAGAGATTTTCAAGACAGAGACGTTGTTTAAGATCTGACTCGGCTTGGCGGTCACAAAGATAAGGATTGAGAAGTAGTGCCCTGGACTTGTCAACGGAGAAATCATTGGGGGCTTCAAGGAGATCAGTTTCGCGAGAGTAGTGGGGCAGAAACCAGACCGCAGTGTGGATGGGAGGGGAGAAATGGGGGGCAAGTCAAGAAATTGATGGCAAAGGGAAAGAAGGGAGGGGTGGATAGGAGGACAGGAGAATGGAATGGAGGAGAGCATTTCCTTGTGGCTCTTTAATATGGCTGGGAGGGGCCAACAGAGAAGGAGAGCGTGAAGATGTAGGAAGAGGGGGTGGCATCCCGAGCCCAAGGAGGACTGGCCCCTGTCTTCAGCTCCCACCAGCTGGATGTTCCCTCCCTCTAGCTTTCCACGTAGGCTGTGGAAGTTGCCCCTTGCCTCCTTGGATCAGCCACCCTTGATTCGTTCGTCCTTTTCTTATTTCTCAGCACATCTGGGTCATACGTTATGTGAAGACAAACAAATCACCACTGATGCTTAATTTTCTTGAAAAATCCCCAGGCAGGTACCATTTTGGAGACCTACATATTGTGCCTCAGCAAGCCAAAGTAGCCCATATTTCCTCTCTCATTGGGAGAGATTGCTGTTTCTTGGAGAACCTGATGAAGAGGGTGACTCGCACTTAGGAATAACGTTGCTTGAAAAGTGCAAAAGGTGAGGTAGTTTGGCTCTGAGGGGCCTCTGAGGCCTGAGACTTCCTGAGAGATGGCAGACTCACAGCTCCCATTTCCCTCTGCCCCTGGGCTATGAGCTCATCAAATGAGATGGTAAATAAAGTCACTGACATGGTTTAAAGGATAATTTAGTTCTCTCTTGTTCACTCAGAGCAAATTGAATGGGATTTGCATACAACATATGGATGAAATATCCATACGATGGGGCTTGACCATATCCTCATGGTTCCCCTTCCCTTTTCTACATCTGGCCCCTTTAGCTCTGCAGACTTAACCCCACACCATCAGTCCACCCAGTCGGTCCGCTGAACGTCTCTTGCTCCTTCGCATCTGGTCGTTGTCGTCACCTTGTTCTCCACTACCGCCTCCTGCGGTAGCTGTTAGGTCCAGGGAGGTTGGTTCACTGTGAGCAAGTAACTGTCAACTCCATGGACAGGTGGAAGTGACTTGGCAGCCGGGATTTGCCCATCCTGAGTTCATTATACCCATGAGGGTCAAGGAGAATGGGGATGCAGCTGGTCTGCAGAGCCCCGGCAGTTCTGAGACACATGCTCCTGGATCCACACGTTGCTCCATACCCAGCCTTGCCTTGCTTTGTTCTCTGTCTTGACTCCATCCAGGTTTCTGCTCTCCTTGTCCCTTTGGGGAGGGAGGCCAGTACCAGCCCAGGTGTAGTCCCCCAAAGCTTCCTACTTCCAAGCGTCATGTAGGCTTGTACATCCCCTTGCTTGGGTTGCCCTGGCATTCGTGCCAACAAGTTGAGTGGTTTATGCCCTAGGCTCTCTCTTCTGGCAAGAATGTGCCTGAAAATCTCCATCTCTGGTTTGGTGGCCCCCAAAAATTCCCAGTCAGTTTTGGTGAGGGGACACTTGGTGACAGTGTTGTCTTTCGAAATGAGTAGTTCCGTTACCGACAATACTTTGCTCCCCATACATTATTTATAAGGTTTCCCTGTTTGTATGTGCAAACTATTTGTGTGTATATTTGGAGAAATACATTGTACAGCCCTCTTTTTTATTTCTTCCACACACCCTAGAGATGTCATAGAGGCAGTAAATATGTCCAACTTTTTGAGAAATTGGAACAATCAAGACTTACCTGTATGGAATGCTGTTAATGATGTCAATTCCCGCGACAGTACCTTTCATCTGACACACTTAGGGACTGTTAGCAGATTAAAAGCAGTAAGAGACGCGGATAGAGAGAATTTTCATTATCTTGTGCTCTGAAATCTTGGATTTTCATTGGTTTCAATGGGCCTGAAATTGTATTTTCTTTAGTAGGCACATAGAAGCCTCTAGCGGTATTCTTAATAAAGCAAGGTGAGTTATAAGCAATCATCTGATGGAGGGTAAATGTACCACAGTCCAGTTTAAGAAAAATACAATATAAAAGTCTTACCATGGTAGAAAATCTTTATATGATCTTTTGAAAAAACAAAGCTTCAAGAAACATAAAGACATGACACCATATTCAGTTTAAAGTCAGTGACTTGTAAGCAAGGCAAAGCAAAGACAGTCTGATTAAGACCGTTGCATTGTTCTGGCATTTTTTAGGTCTCACCCATTTCTGTGGCCTTTTTAGAACCTAAGCTTCTAGGGCACAGAGAACTTCATCTTGACGTAGGGCTGAGCAAATGCACGGAGCATTTCTCAATAAGTAGGCATTAAATTCTTAGTCCAGAAGGAGCCTTGAGATGCCCTCCCTTTACTCCTTGGTAGAACTGTTTTAACCATCCCCTGAAAACAGATTTTTTTCTTTAAATCTCAAAATTCAGAGATTCCACAATCAGAAGTTACTTCTCATTATTGCCTTGTGGTCTGCTGTGGGCATCTGTCGAATGGTGTGAACTCTGCGTGGGGAGCCTGGCCTACCCTCCAGGCCCACGGTTTGGGCTGTGGTGGTGCCATGCTGTGCTCAGGGGCCTTCTTTTTTGGAAGTCTGGGCTCCAGTGAGCCTTGGTCGTGTTCTTTTATGGAACCTTGGGTGCTAGACCACTCTGACCCTCAGTCTCATTTGCAGGTTCTGGGGAGGATTAAATGAGCTCATGGGATATCCAGGTGACTGAGGCAGAGTCGGCTCGGGATGAATCTTTGCTTCGTTTTCATTAGCTGCGGAGAAGACGATGACAGCTTGGTGCCTCTCCAACTTTAATATGGGTATGCCTCTCTTGGGGATCTTGTTAAATGCAGGCTGGTATTCAGTAGTTCTGGGTGGGGCCTGGATTCTGTGCTTCTAACAAGCTCCTAGGTGAGGGTGACGCTGAGGGCAAGGGTTTGGCACCTGTGTTTCTCCCTTTCTGGAAGAGCAGGATGTCTGCCCCACCCCCACCCCGAGAGGAGAAAACATCCGCAATGTGACTACTAGGAACCAGCTTCCCTCACATGCAAGGGTCCTGTACCACTGCTCCCAACCATTCCGTCTGAGGCGCAGCAAGCCAAAACACTGAAATGCTGAGGTTTGCAGCAAAGAGGAGGTTTATTCACAGGGCAGCCAAGCGAGGACGTGACGTGACAATAGGTCTCAAATCCGCCTCCCCAAAGGCAAGGGGCTTTGGGTATCTGTGGGATAAAGAATAAAGAAGCAGGGCAGTATGAGGCATGGGGAGCATGAGGAAAGGTGATTGGAAAAACGTGTGCTCATCATTGTTCTGAGCTGGCCTAACTAGGCTACAGGCCTCAGCACATTCTCAGGCTGGAGTTTTCGGCCCTCTGATGGCAGGAGGTCAAAAGGCACTTGCCCGGGTGGAAGATCGGTGGTCCTCTCCACTCTAAACCAGCTCAGCCTAACCAGGCACAGCTGATTCCAAGTTCCTGGAGGATCACGGGGCAAACATCTTATTGCTTATGCTACATGCTACTTGGAGGACGTGCAGGTGTTCAAGCTACCTTGATGAGTGAAGACCGGGATTTGACTAATCATGACACCTTGTTTCACCTCCAGGCGAGCAGAAGAGAGCTGTAGGCTGAGTCTGGCTCCTAGCACCTGGAATTGGAGGCAGGTGGTTTAAAAACGGGCTTTCCCACCCTCTGTGTGATATAAGGTAGATAGACTATTGAACCTTCCTGTGCCTGTTTCTCCACAAGCAGCATGGGGACACTCAGAGTCCCTCTCTTGGGGGCTGTTATGGGGGTTCAGTGAGATATAGATGCATGCACGGGCACACGGGAGACACCCAGTGTGTGTTCCCTTCGTGCTTATTTTTATTAGGACACCAGTATTGTTAGAACATTTCTGGTTTGGACAACAAATTAGATAGGTGGTCATTGCTATAGTTTATGCGAGAGCAATTCACATTGCCATTTGCAAAAAAGTAGTTGGTTGTCCAGTGGGGATTATAAACATCCGTTTAACATGAGCTACTGAACAGATAGTTCACGCAGTAAGTACTTTATTTAAAATCAATTCTCTTTGTTTTCTTAAGCAATTGTTAACCCCCAATTTCGTGAGTACTACCAAGTAAGTCACTTGAAAATCATCTAGAGCAATCTATTTCACTTAGCAAGCCTAAAGCTATAGTTCAACCATTTTATTGACTGTTCTATGACAAAAATTACTCTAAACAGCTATTCCCTGGATAAGTAATCAGCTAAAGCTAGTTTGACTGACTAAATCGGTTTACTGAGTTAATAAGCCAGTTGTTTTAGAATAGGTCGAATTCATATTTCTCATCCATTCTGCATTAAACTGTTTCCCATTCGTACATACCCACATTCCTACTTCTGTGCTGTAGGGCTTGGCTGAACTACACCTGCCTTCAGTGAAACTTTTCTCTCCTGCACAATTGGAGATAATTTTAGTCTCGTGACTCCCACGGGGTTACCTCTGTTGTGACACTTGACT
Organism: Leucopleurus acutus; assembly: GCF_964270905.1. NCBI lineage: Eukaryota > Metazoa > Chordata > Mammalia > Artiodactyla > Delphinidae > Leucopleurus > Leucopleurus acutus. Next base: position 71,957 of record NW_028138972.1, read on the forward strand.
CTTTGGTGGCATATTTTATTTGAAAAAGCCTTCCGTTACTCCGGGCACGTCAAACAGTAAATGCTTTCTCTTCGTAAACCTGCATAACAATTTTCTGAACTCTTCTGCTCTGGGCAAGATTCATCAGTACACCAGGCAAACATAGTGAAAGAGGAGACAGTACTTGTGTTGCATTCAATTGGGTCTTGATACCTAAGTGTGACTCTTAACCAAGGATTATGCAGTAGTTAAGGACACAGATTCAAGTTGTTTAGGGTGTGTCCTAAAGTGTCAGTGGCAGAATTTAAGTCTCTACTCTGGAAATTGTAGACCTGAGACAAACTACTTCCCTAAACGTCATTTCCTACGTCTGAGAAAGATAATAGTATCTACCTTGTCGTAGACTGAATAATACCATTGCCCCCAAATGTCCACATTCTACTCTCCAGAACCTGTGAATGTGACCTTAAATGGCAGAAGGCACTTTGCCAGTGGGATGAAAGTAATGGTTCTCAGATGGGAAGATTCTCCTGGACTACCTGGATGGGCCCAAATATAACCACTGGTGTTCTCGTAAGAGAGAGGCAGAGGGAATTTGTACTCCAAAGAGAATGTGATGACGAAGTTGGGGTTGCATTGATGTGGCCAGAAGTGAAGGAATGCTGGCGAGGAAACAAACAGATTCCCGCTTAGAGCCTCTAGAAGGAGGATGGATGGCCCTGTCGACTTCTGGTTTCAGCCCAGGGAAACTGGTTTTGGACCTCTGTCTTGCAGAACCATAAGAAAATAAGTGTGTTGTGTTAGAAGCAAGCACATTTGTAGTCATTTGTTACAGCAGCCATAGGGAACTAATGCCTACCTCATAGGAAGTAGTTCTCCAATTAAAATGTGTGACTGGAAACACACTTAGTGGCATGTGTGACACACACTAGTTATGCTACCGTAGGTCGTTCTTGGAAACTGAAGCCTTGGTTTTGAGAGATCATCAAAACCAGTACAATGGTTGCCATGTTTCTCCTTGTTCAGCCTGGTGACCAACCCGGTAGAGAGAGCTCCATCCTTTCCCACAGGACCCCAACTGTGGGTACGTAGAGGGAAGCGGTTATGTCTCCCTTAAGGCACCTTTTTCTTTTCCTTTCTACTTTTGTCTTCATTAATCTTCATCCAACTGACCTTTCTAAATTTTACAGAAAACAAAACCATTTCTCCATGGATTCAGATACTACCCCAAGTTAATATTCCAACCAAGTTCTTGTTCTTCCGGGTCTCATCACCAGAAATTGCTGAGCCTAACTCTACTCTAGTTTCTAGGATCACTCATTTTCTCATTTCTCCCTTCTCCTTTTAGTTCAGAGTCTTGTCAATTTAGTTCCTTCCCTAACCACAACTTATAGTACGGTGGCACAGCAAAGTGATGAAAGTCTAGACGGTCTGGTTTTAATCCCGGGTTTTGCCACCTACTTACTGTGTGGCATTAGGCAAGCTCTTCAACGTCTCTGGGCCTCAGTTGCCCCCAGAAGAGTGAACATTATGAATATTCCCTACATCTAGGGTTGCCGTTATGAGGAATAAGTGAGTTAATATTTGGTAAGCCCTTAGAATAGTACTTGTTATAGTCTAAGCACTACAGTTGTGCTTGTTAATAATAATAAATGAAATTCCAAGCGTATAACTTACTCAACATTCTGTCATAACTTTGAAGTGTTGGTCTATCTGTTGGCTCACGTTGCAGGTAAATGAGTCGAGGCATGGGCTGAGGCATTGCTATCACTGGGTGGTGTGTTCCCAGAACTTGGAACAGCGGTGTGAAATGGGTAGTGGTTCTATTGGAGACAGGGCAGACTGGAAAATGACAGCCTGGGAAGGAGGTGTGGTGTCCATAGCTTTGGTGTTAGAGGTGCTGCCTGCTGAAGCACCAGTGCCGGCCTAAGCCATAAATGGGGTGCTGGGGTAAAGAGGAGCAGGATGGAAGATGACAGCGTGGGAAGGAGGTGTGGTGTCCATAGGTTCGGGGTCTGACGGGCTTCCTGCTGAAGCAACGATGCCCGGCAGGGCCGTAAATGGGGTGCTGGGAAAAACAGGAGCAGAATGGAAGATGACAGCGTGTGAAGGTGGTGTGGTGTCCATAGGTTCGGGGTCTGACGTGCTTCCTGCTGAAGCACCGATGCCCGCCAGGGCCGTAAATGGGGTGGTCGGGAAAACACGAGCAGAACGGAAGATGACAGCGTGTGAAGGTGGTGTGGTGTCCATAGGTTCGGGGTCTGACGGGCTTCCTGCTGAAGCACCGATGCCCGCCAGGGACATAAATGGGGTGGTCGGGAAAACAGGAGCAGAATGGAAGATGACAGCGTGTGAAGGTGGTGTGGTGTCCATAGGTTCGGGGTCTGACGTGCTTCCTGCTGAAGCACCGATGCCCGCCAGGGCCGTAAATGGGGTGGTCGGGAAAACAGGAGCAGAATGGAAGATGACAGCGTGTGAAGGTGGTGTGGTGTCCATAGGTTCGGGGTCTGACGTGCTTCCTGCTGAAGCACCGATGCCCGCCAGGGCCGTAAATGGGGTGCTGGGGAAAACAGGAGCAGAATGGGAGAGGACAGCGTGTGAAGGAGGTGTGGTGTCCATAGCTTCCATATTAGAGGTACTGCCTGCCTTATCTGAGAGCAGAGAATGAAAGTGGGAGAGCCTCTTCCTAGATTCTAACTCCTCTGAATTTATAGCACTGGCTCTGCCTGGCTTTATGACATATCCATTGTACGTGTCACAGAGAAAGTGCAGGCGGGGCAGGGGGTGATGCAGGGGTCACATGCAAGCCCAGCTGCTGGCTTAACCCCGGCCCAAAGGCAAAGGGCAGGGCCCCTTCTGGACTTTCTAGTGGCTGGGACTTCTGGCTGTGGGTGGCAGGTGTTTGGCACCAGATGGGCCACCATGCGGAGACTGTTGGGGACTGTGGAAGCCTCCTCCAGAGCTCACCCTGCCTGGCGACTGGCTCTGCAGGCCCCTCAGCCCTGCGTATGTATCGGCCAGGCCTTCCCCACCACGGGGCCCAGAGGCCAGAGCCTGCTCAGACCTGAGGGCAGGAGGCAGCCAGAGCTTACCAGGGTGTGGGCCACCTCGTCCGCAGACCTCCCCAGCTCTTCTGCGAGACCTGGAGACAGGATCGCCTTCTCCAGGGCTGCTCAGCTGCCAGCATCACCATGAGCCAGGTGGCCAAGGTTTCTGAGCAGGAGATGCAGAGCCCTGATCCGACTGGATGCTGCAGCCCACGATGTCCCTTCCTGGCAGATAGGTTCTTTCTTCACTTCTGTTTTGAAATTTGGTAAAAGAACATTTAAACCTTGGCCTGTCCTTCAGGGTATATAGATGGTAGTGGCTTAGCCGGGATTCAATCCAAGCCTGTGTGATTCCAGAGCTTGTGCTCTGGACTGTGGTGCCTCCTTATCGTATATGCTTCATGTGTTACTTGTTTTTCTTTTTTTCTTGTAGTCCTTATGGTACTTAGCCCTAAGTGCCATACCTGTAACGAACAGCTACACTGCCCTGTAGGAGGTCTTCTTTTGTTCAACGCATGAATTGGTCATCCACCACACTGTGTTCTAATCTCAGAAGATACAGGTCAGGGAGCACCCGTTGTCAGCATGGCACCATTCCATATTTCTAACTGAGGCTTGAAGCCCGTATTTTCCCTTTGTCTAGTTTGAAGGATCCAGATATGTAAAGATGATATTCTAGATAAATCATGGTCTATCCTGAAAGAAATTCACCAGTGAATTGTTCCATATGGATTAGAAGCCAGCTTCTCTGGCCTTCCTGGAGTATATCCAGTAAGGCGTCTCATTCATGTCTAGAAAGCAAATATATCATTTATTGCAACTTCAGCGTGGAGCGATGTATTGGTATAAAGTACGATCAACACAATTTGGTCATTGTGAGTATGACAGCTGGGTCCACTCTTTACTACCCATATGTAACTCTAGGGATTCTTATGCCCAAGAGAGGAGACGTACTCTTGGCTGTCTAGGACAAGGGAAGCATGTGTTGTTATTCAGGAGCTGGAAGCTTCAGCATGACAGGTAGGAATTGAACAATCCTGGTCTACACATCACTTGACCTTGCTTAAAACTTGTTTCTTTGGCTTGCTTCATTGGAGTGTTTTCTCCCTCCTGGGGCTGACATTGTCTGTTATGTATCACGCATGTGACATGTAGAAGTTTCAGAACCCAAAATCATATAGATCAGTAAAAATGTATATATATATATATAAACCTATTGAAACTCATACTGGGCATAATTCATATATTCCAAAATCAGTTTGACCCTCTGCTCTTGAGATTCTTTTTATGGTATGTCCCAGCAAATCTGGGCTTCCATCCCCAATAAATTTTGGGGTTGGAGGACACAAAAGCTTTTGCTCAGACCTAAATTCTGTCTGAAAACAAGGGAAATATTATAAGCCCTTTGTAACCTCTCCAAGAGCAGAAATGATTTACAGCTGTGGCATTGAACCATAATTCCTCGATCTCATTTGAGAAGAGTCCAGTTAGAAACAATGTCTTGATTTTTGTTTCTTTTGTTTCTTCCCTGTTTTCTTGTCTTGCTTACCAACAATCCATTGTAATTCATGAGTTAGTATGGCAGCAGGCTGAGTGTTCCCTGGAGCTCATTAAATGAAGTGTTTTTCCTAAAATGACGTTTGTCTCCTTGTTTTCAGCCCCTCTTCTTTCCTCTGCCCTTTACTATAACCAGAGCTCAGCAAAAGCTGAGTGACTTTGTGCAGACCTTACTTAGGCTCAGCCTTTTTTTCTTCATTATTTTATTCATGGCTCCTCCATTTCATTGCTTGCCTTCTCGACATGTGTTGAAATCTTTCTGTGGTTGATGACTTCCAGAATATCTTGGCTTTTATTGGTTGATTAATTTTGGTATTTCTACAGTTTTATTTAGATATGGTTTCAGGAGGAACAGAAAGTAAATATATTTCCTAGTCTGCCATCTTGAGCTGAAAATCCCTGTGGATTTTAGCATCCAATGTTCCCATGGGAAAACACCCAACCATGGCCTTAATAGATGTAACACTCAAGATTTCAGCTTTTGTTGAGCAATCACTAAGGATTTCATATGTGGTCATTTCTAATGGGGAAATAATAACTATCTCATGACGTTGATTTGAGGATTAAATTAGATAATGAACATGAAAATGCTTTCTAAGATTTAAAAATCAGTCAAAATGTTTTTTGTTATTATTTGATTTGTTGCTATTTCAACTTCACTTGACAGTTGTTTATGACCTTGCGTATGTGAGAAAATGTCCTCTGGGTTATTTTTCTGAAAGCCAGAATGTATTTTTCAATAGCTCAATGGAACTGGCATCATTTGTGAAGGTTAAGGGTGAAGGGGTAAATGTTTCTTGACACCTATCACTTTACAGTGTTTTCAGGAACTAACTGACTCATGTATTCCTCTTCCAAATTTGGTTGAGGACCTCCTACCAGCCACATGCTCTACGTCAGGTGTTGGAAAGCATTTTCTGAATTTGAAATATCTTAGGCTTTGTGGGCCATATACAGTTTCTGTAGCTTCTCCTCCTCTTTCCTCTTCAACAAGCTTTCTAAACGTGAGAACCATTATTAGCTCACAGTCCCACAGATCCAGGCTGAGAGCCTGATTTGATTCGTGGGCATTATTTGCCAATTGCTGCTCTGCGTGTTCACTGAGGAGGGGGACCATGTTTGAGTAATCATTTCTTTGAATCAACTGTTGGTCTTCTGGGGCTTGTCCTTGCTCTCCTACAGTCTCTAATCAGCGTGGCATCCAGAGAGATCTTGTTAAAACATAAGTCAGATCATGTCACTCAAATTTCTTCAGTGGCTTCTTCACAGAAAATGCAAAGTCCTCAGAGTGCCTCCACAGACCTAGAAATCTGGGCCTCTGTTTCCTCTCTGACTGTTTCGTTCTCCTCTCCAATTTGCTCGCTCTGTTTTCCACACGCTGACATCCTTTCTGCTCCTTGGATACTCCAAACCTACTCTTGCCTCATTGACTTTCTGCCGCACGCCAGCCGCAGAAAGAGGATTTCACCGCCCAGGGTCAGAAGGGAAGGGGTGAGGACCTGAAGTAGCACTGACGAATGGGGTCAGAAGCCCATGGGGTCAGAAGGCTGCAATGAGAAGCCTACTCACCGCAACAAAGAATAGACCCCCGCTCGCCGAAACTAGAGAAAGCTCGCATACAGCAATGAAGACCCAATGCAGCCAAAAATAAATAAATAAAACATAAAGTATAGAATCTTAAAAAAGCAACAAAAAAATCGATAAAGAATATTACGAGAATAGAATCACAGGCCAGTTTCTCCTTTGAACATGCATGCAAAATGTGTAAAGAGAAGCACAAACTGTATCCATGGTATGTAAAACAATCATATATCAGAATCAAAGTAGCTTTATTCTGGCAACGCAAGGTTGCTTTAATGTCCAAACATGAAACTGATCCCAGGAATGAATTAGAGTGGGGAAAGAAGTCATTTAAAACTGAAATCTTGGGACTTCCCTGGTGGTCCAGTATTTAGAACATGAAGCTTTCACTGCTGGGGCCCTGGGGTCCAATCCCAGGTCAGGGAACTAAGATCCTGCAAGACATGAGGCAGGGCCCCGAAAAAAACAAAGAAAGGAAAGAAAGAAGTCTTAACCAGGAGACGCACAAGATCGAATAAACATAACAGATAACACCTTATGAAAAGTAGGTGAAGATTATGGAATATTCTAAAATTTAAAACAAAAAGAAAGTTTTAAAGATTCAAAAGGATGTGACAAATATTGTACATAGGCAAAAATAAAATGAAATAAAATATACAAATGATGGGAACCCAAAATTCCAGATGCCCAAGTCCTGTCTCTGAAGAGTCTCATTCAATGGGTTCAGGATTTCCTCTATATTTAAAAACCTGCAGGTGATTCTGGTATGATTCACAGACACAATGTAAAGCTTCTCTTTTACAGGAAAGAATGCCAGATTATTTTGTTATCTTATAGTTATACTAACAGGTTGTACTATTGACGGATAAGTCTGCTGTCAAAATGCACCCCCACTAGGGGTAAAAAAGGAACTAGTAGTCTCTACTGCTACTTGGTGGCAGCATGCATGTATTGCAAGGGCAATTATTGTAGCAGTCCAAATTAGTGGAACATTTTAGAATTGGAAGACTACATACAGATCATCTAGTCAAGGTTCCAACTATTAAAGTTGTGAAAACTAAGGCCCATATAAATGACATGATTTATCTCCAAAGAGCATTAGTGAAAGTATGAAATAAAAAATATCTCTGAACTTTTAATTTAGTGCCGTTTTTATTAATCTCAAGTATTAGCTTAAACTTGAGTGTGCTCACGTTTACTGGTTGCGTGCCTTTTAGTAAGTTACTAAAACACTTTTCTTAAAAATAGACGTATTTATTTATTTATCTTTGGCTGCCTAGGCTCTTCGTTGCTGTGCGCGGGCTTTCTCTAGTTGCGGTGAGCGGGGGCTACTCTTTGTTGCAGTACGCGGGCTTCTCATTGTGGTGGCTTCTCGTTGTTGCTGAGCACGGGGTCTAGGTGCGTGGGCTTCAGTAGCTGTGGTTCACGGGCTCTAGCACGCAGGCTCAGTAGTTGTGGCACATGGTCTTAGTTGCTCCGTGGCATGTGGGATCTTCCCGGACCAGGGCTCAAACGTGTGTCCCGTGCACTGGCAGGTGGATCCTTAACCACCGCGCCAACAGGGAAGCCCTACTAATACACTTTTAACTTTGCTTTTCACGTATGTAAAACGGTGAGCCTTGACTGATATAGAATATGAGATAACCCAGCACTGTTCTTAACACATATATGTAGTTAAAATTTTTTGGCTCTCATCCCACTTAAACAGCCTCTATCCCCTTAATAATGAATGTGTCTTTCAGCTAGCAGAGCGCCCCAGAGCTGACCACATTCTGGCAAGAGATATAGGATTCTTTTTCTTACTGGGGGTTCTTTATACCTGATATTTGAAGCGCACTTAAACTTGAACAACTCTTGTTTATACTGTATTAATGGATTTGATGGATGAATTTTAGAAAGTAATATGCAGGAATTGAGCTGCCTTACTCTCAAGAAATATAATTCGATAGTGGTGGCTAGAACGATAAACAGTGTTTGGACAGGGAGTCCATATTGGATGTGAACTTCCTGTACTCCCATTCGTCTATTAAGAATAAATGGAATCCTTTCAAAATGTGTTCTAAAGGGCAGTTATTTCTTTCTGCCTCATTTAAGTTACCTGCAAGAAAAAGACAATCTCCTGCATCCTTGTTTAATAGGCTTTTAACATAAAGCAGATAATTTTTTGCAACATTTCCCAAACTTTTCGTTATCCAATTGGCTGAGGCTTCTCAACGATTATCATTTCACAACAATATCTCCATCTTCAGCTTCTTTCAATGAATTGGCCTAATAGATGTGCCATTAAAACAGAGCTTCACTCTCAACGTAGTTTTAATTTTGTATTCAAAGGGTATGAAGGATTCAGCCATAACAGTGAGTGGATTTCTGATACATGCTACATGATGGATGCAACTAATTGAAAGGAGTCAGGCATGAAAGGCTACATATTGTATGGTTCCATTTATATGAAATGTCCAGCAGTGGCAAATCCATACACACAGAAAAGATTCTACATTAGTGGTTGCCAGGGGTTTGGAAGAGAGGGAAATAGGGAATGACTCCTTAAAATGGGTGTAGGTTTCCTCTTGGTTGATGAAAATGTTTTGCAGCTAGGCAGTGGTGATAGTTGCACAACATTGTGACAGTAGTAAATTCCACTGAATGGTACGGTGAATTGTAAAATGATCCAAATGGTGGATTTTGTGTTATGTTCCTTTTACTACAATAAAAAGGAGAAAGAATTCGGGAAAGACTTAGAGTTTGGGAAACTAAGGTGAACTGGTCAAGAAAAAGACAGCTCTATTGTTCAGTTTTCTCTCAGCTCTCCCAGTGCATTAATCCTCAGCCAAAAGTAGCCTGAACTTGTAGATGATAGTCATTCAACACAGTCCAGGGAAAAGTAAATAAAATAAAACCCAACTCTTCTTCTTTAGCACATGTAGGAAAGGTTAGCTTGCTGCTCAGCCACGTGGACATTCATGAAGACGTTTCACTTTAGGTGTCCTCTACTTCAGTACTTTACTCACTTGAGCTCATTCACACATGTAGGCAACAGCATTCCTTAATTCGATGGAATCTGCAGCACTGGTTGTGATCGGTCTCATGGAAAGAAAAGGAAAGGTGGCGCGGAAGCCAAGGGAAGAGATTTTCAAGACAGAGACGTTGTTTAAGATCTGACTCGGCTTGGCGGTCACAAAGATAAGGATTGAGAAGTAGTGCCCTGGACTTGTCAACGGAGAAATCATTGGGGGCTTCAAGGAGATCAGTTTCGCGAGAGTAGTGGGGCAGAAACCAGACCGCAGTGTGGATGGGAGGGGAGAAATGGGGGGCAAGTCAAGAAATTGATGGCAAAGGGAAAGAAGGGAGGGGTGGATAGGAGGACAGGAGAATGGAATGGAGGAGAGCATTTCCTTGTGGCTCTTTAATATGGCTGGGAGGGGCCAACAGAGAAGGAGAGCGTGAAGATGTAGGAAGAGGGGGTGGCATCCCGAGCCCAAGGAGGACTGGCCCCTGTCTTCAGCTCCCACCAGCTGGATGTTCCCTCCCTCTAGCTTTCCACGTAGGCTGTGGAAGTTGCCCCTTGCCTCCTTGGATCAGCCACCCTTGATTCGTTCGTCCTTTTCTTATTTCTCAGCACATCTGGGTCATACGTTATGTGAAGACAAACAAATCACCACTGATGCTTAATTTTCTTGAAAAATCCCCAGGCAGGTACCATTTTGGAGACCTACATATTGTGCCTCAGCAAGCCAAAGTAGCCCATATTTCCTCTCTCATTGGGAGAGATTGCTGTTTCTTGGAGAACCTGATGAAGAGGGTGACTCGCACTTAGGAATAACGTTGCTTGAAAAGTGCAAAAGGTGAGGTAGTTTGGCTCTGAGGGGCCTCTGAGGCCTGAGACTTCCTGAGAGATGGCAGACTCACAGCTCCCATTTCCCTCTGCCCCTGGGCTATGAGCTCATCAAATGAGATGGTAAATAAAGTCACTGACATGGTTTAAAGGATAATTTAGTTCTCTCTTGTTCACTCAGAGCAAATTGAATGGGATTTGCATACAACATATGGATGAAATATCCATACGATGGGGCTTGACCATATCCTCATGGTTCCCCTTCCCTTTTCTACATCTGGCCCCTTTAGCTCTGCAGACTTAACCCCACACCATCAGTCCACCCAGTCGGTCCGCTGAACGTCTCTTGCTCCTTCGCATCTGGTCGTTGTCGTCACCTTGTTCTCCACTACCGCCTCCTGCGGTAGCTGTTAGGTCCAGGGAGGTTGGTTCACTGTGAGCAAGTAACTGTCAACTCCATGGACAGGTGGAAGTGACTTGGCAGCCGGGATTTGCCCATCCTGAGTTCATTATACCCATGAGGGTCAAGGAGAATGGGGATGCAGCTGGTCTGCAGAGCCCCGGCAGTTCTGAGACACATGCTCCTGGATCCACACGTTGCTCCATACCCAGCCTTGCCTTGCTTTGTTCTCTGTCTTGACTCCATCCAGGTTTCTGCTCTCCTTGTCCCTTTGGGGAGGGAGGCCAGTACCAACCCAGGTGTAGTCCCCCAAAGCTTCCTACTTCCAAGCGTCACGTAGGCTTGTACATCCCCTTGCTTGGGTTGCCCTGGCATTCGTGCCAACAAGTTGAGTGGTTTATGCCCTAGGCTCTCTCTTCTGGCAAGAATGTGCCTGAAAATCTCCATCTCTGGTTTGGTGGCCCCCAAAAATTCCCAGTCAGTTTTGGTGAGGGGACACTTGGTGACAGTGTTGTCTTTCGAAATGAGTAGTTCCGTTACCGACAATACTTTGCTCCCCATACATTATTTATAAGGTTTCCCTGTTTGTATGTGCAAACTATTTGTGTGTATATTTGGAGAAATACATTGTACAGCCCTCTTTTTTATTTCTTCCACACACCCTAGAGATGTCATAGAGGCAGTAAATATGTCCAACTTTTTGAGAAATTGGAACAATCAAGACTTACCTGTATGGAATGCTGTTAATGATGTCAATTCCCGCGACAGTACCTTTCATCTGACACACTTAGGGACTGTTAACAGATTAAAAGCAGTAAGAGACACGGATAGAGAGAATTTTCATTATCTTGTGCTCTGAAATCTTGGATTTTCATTGGTTTCAATGGGCCTGAAATTGTATTTTCTTTAGTAGGCACATAGAAGCCTCTAGCGGTATTCTTAATAAAGCAAGGTGAGTTATAAGCAATCATCTGATGGAGGGTAAATGTACCACAGTCCAGTTTAAGAAAAATACAATATAAAAGTCTTACCATGGTAGAAAATCTTTATATGATCTTTTGAAAAAACAAAGCTTCAAGAAACATAAAGACATGACACCATATTCAGTTTAAAGTCAGTGACTTGTAAGCAAGGCAAAGCAAAGACAGTCTGATTAAGACCGTTGCATTGTTCTGGCATTTTTTAGGTCTCACCCATTTCTGTGGCCTTTTTAGAACCTAAGCTTCTAGGGCACAGAGAACTTCATCTTGACGTAGGGCTGAGCAAATGCACGGAGCATTTCTCAATAAGTAGGCATTAAATTCTTAGTCCAGAAGGAGCCTTGAGATGCCCTCTCTTTACTCCTTGGTAGAACTGTTTTAACCATCCCCTGAAAACAGATTTTTTTCTTTAAATCTCAAAATTCAGAGATTCCACAATCAGAAGTTACTTCTCATTATTGCCTTGTGGTCTGCTGTGGGCATCTGTCGAATGGTGTGAACTCTGCGTGGGGAGCCTGGCCTACCCTCCAGGCCCACGGTTTGGGCTGTGGTGGTGCCATGCTGTGCTCAGGGGCCTTCTTTTTTGGAAGTCTGGGCTCCAGTGAGCCTTGGTCGTGTTCTTTTATGGAACCTTGGGTGCTAGACCACTCTGACCCTCAGTCTCATTTGCAGGTTCTGGGGAGGATTAAATGAGCTCATGGGATATCCAGGTGACTGAGGCAGAGTCGGCTCGGGATGAATCTTTGCTTCGTTTTCATTAGCTGCGGAGAAGACGATGACAGCTTGGTGCCTCTCCAACTTTAATATGGGTATGCCTCTCTTGGGGATCTTGTTAAATGCAGGCTGGTATTCAGTAGTTCTGGGTGGGGCCTGGATTCTGTGCTTCTAACAAGCTCCTAGGTGAGGGTGACGCTGAGGGCAAGGGTTTGGCACCTGTGTTTCTCCCTTTCTGGAAGAGCAGGATGTCTGCCCCACCCCCACCCCGAGAGGAGAAAACATCCGCAATGTGACTACTAGGAACCAGCTTCCCTCACATGCAAGGGTCCTGTACCACTGCTCCCAACCATTCCGTCTGAGGCGCAGCAAGCCAAAACACTGAAATGCTGAGGTTTGCAGCAAAGAGGAGGTTTATTCACAGGGCAGCCAAGCGAGGACGTGACGTGACAATAGGTCTCAAATCCGCCTCCCCAAAGGCAAGGGGCTTTGGGTATCTGTGGGATAAAGAATAAAGAAGCAGGGCAGTATGAGGCATGGGGAGCATGAGGAAAGGTGATTGGAAAAACGTGTGCTCATCATTGTTCTGAGCTGGCCTAACTAGGCTACAGGCCTCAGCACATTCTCAGGCTGGAGTTTTCGGCCCTCTGATGGCAGGAGGTCAAAAGGCACTTGCCCGGGTGGAAGATCGGTGGTCCTCTCCACTCTAAACCAGCTCAGCCTAACCAGGCACAGCTGATTCCAAGTTCCTGGAGGATCACGGGGCAAACATCTTATTGCTTATGCTACATGCTACTTGGAGGACGTGCAGGTGTTCAAGCTACCTTGATGAGTGAAGACCGGGATTTGACTAATCATGACACCTTGTTTCACCTCCAGGCGAGCAGAAGAGAGCTGTAGGCTGAGTCTGGCTCCTAGCACCTGGAATTGGAGGCAGGTGGTTTAAAAATGGGCTTTCCCACCCTCTGTGTGATATAAGGTAGATAGATTATTGAACCTTCCTGTGCCTGTTTCTCCACAAGCAGCATGGGGACACTCAGAGTCCCTCTCTTGGGGGCTGTTATGGGGGTTCAGTGAGATATAGATGCATGCACGGGCACACGGGAGACACCCAGTGTGTGTTCCCTTCGTGCTTATTTTTATTAGGACACCAGTATTGTTAGAACATTTCTGGTTTGGACAACAAATTAGATAGGTGGTCATTGCTATAGTTTATGCGAGAGCAATTCACATTGCCATTTGCAAAAAAGTAGTTGGTTGTCCAGTGGGGATTATAAACATCCGTTTAACATGAGCTACTGAACAGATAGTTCACACAGTAAGTACTTTATTTAAAATCAATTCTCTTTGTTTTCTTAAGCAATTGTTAACCCCCAATTTCGTGAGTACTACCAAGTAAGTCACTTGAAAATCATCTAGAGCAATCTATTTCACTTAGCAAGCCTAAAGCTATAGTTCAACCATTTTATTGACTGTTCTATGACAAAAATTACTCTAAACAGCTATTCCCTGGATAAGTAATCAGCTAAAGCTAGTTTGACTGACTAAATCGATTTACTGAGTTAATAAGCCAGTTGTTTTAGAATAGGTCGAATTCATATTTCTCATCCATTCTGCATTAAACTGTTTCCCATTCGTACATACCCACATTCCTACTTCTGTGCTGTAGGGCTTGGCTGAACTACACCTGCCTTCAGTGAAACTTTTCTCTCCTGCACAATTGGAGATAATTTTAGTCTCGTGACTCCCACGGGGTTACCTCTGTTGTGACACTTGACTCTTTGGTGGCATATTTTATTTGAAAAAGCCTTCCGTTACTCCGGGCACGTCAAACAGTAAATGCTTTCTCTTCGTAAACCTGCATAACAATTTTCTGAACTCTTCTGCTCTGGGCAAGATTCATCAGTACACCAGGCAAACATAGTGAAAGAGGAGACAGTACTTGTGTTGCATTCAATTGGGTCTTGATACCTAAGTGTGACTCTTAACCAAGGATTATGCAGTAGTTAAGGACACAGATTCAAGTTGTTTAGGGTGTGTCCTAAAGTGTCAGTGGCAGAATTTAAGTCTCTACTCTGGAAATTGTAGACCTGAGACAAACTACTTCCCTAAACGTCATTTCCTACGTCTGAGAAAGATAATAGTATCTACCTTGTCGTAGACTGAATAATACCATTGCCCCCAAATGTCCACATTCTACTCTCCAGAACCTGTGAATGTGACCTTAAATGGCAGAAGGCACTTTGCCAGTGGGATGAAAGTAATGGTTCTCAGATGGGAAGATTCTCCTGGACTACCTGGATGGGCCCAAATATAACCACTGGTGTTCTCGTAAGAGAGAGGCAGAGGGAATTTGTACTCCAAAGAGAATGTGATGACGAAGTTGGGGTTGCATTGATGTGGCCAGAAGTGAAGGAATGCTGGCGAGGAAACAAACAGATTCCCGCTTAGAGCCTCTAGAAGGAGGATGGATGGCCCTGTCGACTTCTGGTTTCAGCCCAGGGAAACTGGTTTTGGACCTCTGTCTTGCAGAACCATAAGAAAATAAGTGTGTTGTGTTAGAAGCAAGCACATTTGTAGTCATTTGTTACAGCAGCCATAGGGAACTAATGCCTACCTCATAGGAAGTAGTTCTCCAATTAAAATGTGTGACTGGAAACACACTTAGTGGCATGTGTGACACACACTAGTTATGCTACCGTAGGTCGTTCTTGGAAACTGAAGCCTTGGTTTTGAGAGATCATCAAAACCAGTACAATGGTTGCCATGTTTCTCCTTGTTCAGCCTGGTGACCAACCCGGTAGAGAGAGCTCCATCCTTTCCCACAGGACCCCAACTGTGGGTACGTAGAGGGAAGCGGTTATGTCTCCCTTAAGGCACCTTTTTCTTTTCCTTTCTACTTTTGTCTTCATTAATCTTCATCCAACTGACCTTTCTAAATTTTACAGAAAACAAAACCATTTCTCCATGGATTCAGATACTACCCCAAGTTAATATTCCAACCAAGTTCTTGTTCTTCCGGGTCTCATCACCAGAAATTGCTGAGCCTAACTCTACTCTAGTTTCTAGGATCACTCATTTTCTCATTTCTCCCTTCTCCTTTTAGTTCAGAGTCTTGTCAATTTAGTTCCTTCCCTAACCACAACTTATAGTACGGTGGCACAGCAAAGTGATGAAAGTCTAGACGGTCTGGTTTTAATCCCGGGTTTTGCCACCTACTTACTGTGTGGCATTAGGCAAGCTCTTCAACGTCTCTGGGCCTCAGTTGCCCCCAGAAGAGTGAACATTATGAATATTCCCTACATCTAGGGTTGCCATTATGAGGAATAAGTGAGTTAATATTTGGTAAGCCCTTAGAATAGTACTTGTTATAGTCTAAGCACTACAGTTGTGCTTGTTAATAATAATAAATGAAATTCCAAGCGTATAACTTACTCAACATTCTGTCATAACTTTGAAGTGTTGGTCTATCTGTTGGCTCACGTTGCAGGTAAATGAGTCGAGGCATGGGCTGAGGCATTGCTATCACTGGGTGGTGTGTTCCCAGAACTTGGAACAGCGGTGTGAAATGGGTAGTGGTTCTATTGGAGACAGGGCAGACTGGAAAATGACAGCCTGGGAAGGAGGTGTGGTGTCCATAGCTTTGGTGTTAGAGGTGCTGCCTGCTGAAGCACCAGTGCCGGCCTAAGCCATAAATGGGGTGCTGGGGTAAAGAGGAGCAGGATGGAAGATGACAGCGTGGGAAGGAGGTGTGGTGTCCATAGGTTCGGGGTCTGACGGGCTTCCTGCTGAAGCACCGATGCCCGGCAGGGCCGTAAATGGGGTGCTGGGAAAAACAGGAGCAGAATGGAAGATGACAGCGTGTGAAGGTGGTGTGGTGTCCATAGGTTCGGGGTCTGACGTGCTTCCTGCTGAAGCACCGATGCCCGCCAGGGCCGTAAATGGGGTGGTCGGGAAAACAGGAGCAGAACGGAAGATGACAGCGTGTGAAGGTGGTGTGGTGTCCATAGGTTCGGGGTCTGACGGGCTTCCTGCTGAAGCACCGATGCCCGCCAGGGACATAAATGGGGTGGTCGGGAAAACAGGAGCAGAATGGAAGATGACAGCGTGTGAAGGTGGTGTGGTGTCCATAGGTTCGGGGTCTGACGTGCTTCCTGCTGAAGCACCGATGCCCGCCAGGGCCGTAAATGGGGTGGTCGGGAAAACAGGAGCAGAATGGAAGATGACAGCGTGTGAAGGTGGTGTGGTGTCCATAGGTTCGGGGTCTGACGTGCTTCCTGCTGAAGCACCGATGCCCGCCAGGGCCGTAAATGGGGTGCTGGGGAAAACAGGAGCAGAATGGGAGAGGACAGCATGTGAAGGAGGTGTGGTGTCCATAGCTTCCATATTAGAGGTACTGCCTGCCTTATCTGAGAGCAGAGAATGAAAGTGGGAGAGCCTCTTCCTAGATTCTAACTCGTCTGAATTTATAGCACTGGCTCTGCCTGGCTTTATGACATATCCATTGTACGTGTCACAGAGAAAGTGCAGGCGGGGCAGGGGGTGATGCAGGGGTCACATGCAAGCCCAGCTGCTGGCTTAACCCCGGCCCAAAGGCAAAGGGCAGGGCCCCTTCTGGACTTTCTAGTGGCTGGGACTTCTGGCTGTGGGTGGCAGGTGTTTGGCACCAGATGGGCCACCATGCGGAGACTGTTGGGGACTGTGGAAGCCTCCTCCAGAGCTCACCCTGCCTGGCGACTGGCTCTGCAGGCCCCTCAGCCCTGCGTATGTATCGGCCAGGCCTTCCCCACCACGGGGCCCAGAGGCCAGAGCCTGCTCAGACCTGAGGGCAGGAGGCAGCCAGAGCTTACCAGGGTGTGGGCCACCTCGTCCGCAGACCTCCCCAGCTCTTCTGCGAGACCTGGAGACAGGATCGCCTTCTCCAGGGCTGCTCAGCTGCCAGCATCACCATGAGCCAGGTGGCCAAGGTTTCTGAGCAGGAGATGCAGAGCCCTGATCCGACTGGATGCTGCAGCCCACGATGTCCCTTCCTGGCAGATAGGTTCTTTCTTCACTTCTGTTTTGAAATTTGGTAAAAGAACATTTAAACCTTGGCCTGTCCTTCAGGGTATATAGATGGTAGTGGCTTAGCCGGGATTCAATCCAAGCCTGTGTGATTCCAGAGCTTGTGCTCTGGACTGTGGTGCCTCCTTATCGTATATGCTTCATGTGTTACTTGTTTTTCTTTTTTTCTTGTAGTCCTTATGGTACTTAGCCCTAAGTGCCATACCTGTAACGAACAGCTACACTGCCCTGTAGGAGGTCTTCTTTTGTTCAACGCATGAATTGGTCATCCACCACACTGTGTTCTAATCTCAGAAGATACAGGTCAGGGAGCACCAGTTGTCAGCATGGCACCATTCCATATTTCTAACTGAGGCTTGAAGCCCGTATTTTCCCTTTGTCTAGTTTGAAGGATCCAGATATGTAAAGATGATATTCTAGATAAATCATGGTCTATCCTGAAAGAAATTCACCAGTGAATTGTTCCATATGGATTAGAAGCCAGCTTCTCTGGCCTTCCTGGAGTATATCCAGTAAGGCGTCTCATTCATGTCTAGAAAGCAAATATATCATTTATTGCAACTTCAGCGTGGAGCGATGTATTGGTATAAAGTACGATCAACACAATTTGGTCATTGTGAGTATGACAGCTGGGTCCACTCTTTACTACCCATATGTAACTCTAGGGATTCTTATGCCCAAGAGAGGAGACGTACTCTTGGCTGTCTAGGACAAGGGAAGCATGTGTTGTTATTCAGGAGCTGGAAGCTTCAGCATGACAGGTAGGAATTGAACAATCCTGGTCTACACATCACTTGACCTTGCTTAAAACTTGTTTCTTTGGCTTGCTTCATTGGAGTGTTTTCTCCCTCCTGGGGCTGACATTGTCTGTTATGTATCACGCATGTGACATGTAGAAGTTTCAGAACCCAAAATCATATAGATCAGTAAAAATGTATATATATATATAAACCTATTGAAACTCATACTGGGCATAATTCATATATTCCAAAATCAGTTTGACCCTCTGCTCTTGAGATTCTTTTTATGGTATGTCCCAGCAAATCTGGGCTTCCATCCCCAATAAATTTTGGGGTTGGAGGACACAAAAGCTTTTGCTCAGACCTAAATTCTGTCTGAAAACAAGGGAAATATTATAAGCCCTTTGTAACCTCTCCAAGAGCAGAAATGATTTACAGCTGTGGCATTGAACCATAATTCCTCGATCTCATTTGAGAAGAGTCCAGTTAGAAACAGTGTCTTGATTTTTGTTTCTTTTGTTTCTTCCCTGTTTTCTTGTCTTGCTTACCAACAATCCATTGTAATTCATGAGTTAGTATGGCAGCAGGCTGAGTGTTCCCTGGAGCTCATTAAATGAAGTGTTTTTCCTAAAATGACGTTTGTCTCCTTGTTTTCAGCCCCTCTTCTTTCCTCTGCCCTTTACTATAACCAGAGCTCAGCAAAAGCTGAGTGACTTTGTGCAGACCTTACTTAGGTTCAGCCTTTTTTTCTTCATTATTTCATTCATGGCTCCTCCATTTCATTGCTTGCCTTCTCGACATGTGTTGAAATCTTTCTGTGGTTGACGACTTCCAGAATATCTTGGCTTTTATTGATTGATTAATTTTGGTATTTCTACAGTTTTATTTAGATATGGTTTCAGGAGGAACAGAAAGTAAATATATTTCCTAGTCTGCCATCTTGAGCTGAAAATCCCTGTGGATTTTAGCATCCAATGTTCCCATGGGAAAACACCCAACCATGGCCTTAATAGATGTAACACTCAAGATTTCAGCTTTTGTTGAGCAATCACTAAGGATTTCATATGTGGTCATTTCTAATGGGGAAATAATAACTATCTCATGACGTTGATTTGAGGATTAAATTAGATAATGAACATGAAAATGCTTTCTAAGATTTAAAAATCAGTCAAAATGTTTTTTGTTATTATTTGATTTGTTGCTATTTCAACTTCACTTGACAGTTGTTTATGACCTTGCGTATGTGAGAAAATGTCCTCTGGGTTATTTTTCTGAAAGCCAGAATGTATTTTTCAATAGCTCAATGGAACTGGCATCATTTGTGAAGGTTAAGGGTGAAGGGGTAAATGTTTCTTGACACCTATCACTTTACAGTGTTTTCAGGAACTAACTGACTCATGTATTCCTCTTCCAAATTTGGTTGAGGACCTCCTACCAGCCACATGCTTTACGTCAGGTGTTGGAAAGCATTTTCTGGATTTGAAATATCTTAGGCTTTGTGGGCCATATACAGTTTCTGTAGCTTCTCCTCCTCTTTCCTCTTCAACAAGCTTTCTAAACGTGAGAACCATTATTAGCTCACAGTCCCACAGATCCAGGCTGAGAGCCTGATTTGATTCGTGGGCATTATTTGCCAATTGCTGCTCTGCGTGTTCACTGAGGAGGGGGACCATGTTTGAGTAATCATTTCTTTGAATCAACTGTTGGTCTTCTGGGGCTTGTCCTTGCTCTCCTACAGTCTCTAATCAGCATGGCATCCAGAGAGATCTTGTTAAAACATAAGTCAGATCATGTCACTCAAATTTCTTCAGTGGCTTCTTCACAGAAAATGCAAAGTCCTCAGAGTGCCTCCACAGACCTAGAAATCTGGGCCTCTGTTTCCTCTCTGACTGTTTCGTTCTCCTCTCCAATTTGCTCGCTCTGTTTTCCACATGCTGACATCCTTTCTGCTCCTTGGATACTCCAAACCTACTCTTGCCTCATTGACTTTCTGCCGCACGCCAGCCGAAGAAAGAGGATTTCACCGCCCAGGGTCAGAAGGGAAGGGGTGAGGACCTGAAGTAGCACTGACGAATGGGGTCAGAAGCCCATGGGGTCAGAAGGCTGCAATGAGAAGCCTACTCACCGCAACAAAGAATAGACCCCCGCTCGCCGAAACTAGAGAAAGCTCGCATGCAGCAATGAAGACCCAATACAGCCAAAAATAAATAAATAAAACATAAAGTATAGAATCTTAAAAAAGCAACAAAAAATCTATAAAGAATATTACGAGAATAGAATCACAGGCCAGTTTCTCCTTTGAATATGCATGCAAAATGTGTAAAGAGAAGCACAAACTGTATCCATGGTATGTAAAACAATCATATATCAGAATCAAAGTAGCTTTATTCTGGCAATGCAAGGTTGCTTTAATGTCCAAACATGAAACTGATCCCAGGAATGAATTAGAGTGGGGAAAGAAGTCATTTAAAACTGAAATCTTGGGACTTCCCTGGTGGTCCAGTATTTAGAACATGACGCTTTCACTGCTGGGGCCCTGGGGTCCAATCCCAGGTCAGGGAACTAAGATCCTGCAAGACATGAGGCAGGGCCCCGAAAAAAACAGAAAAAGGAAAGAAAGAAGTCTTAACCAGGAGACGCACAAGATCGAATAAACATAACAGATAACACCTTATGAAAAGTAGGTGAAGATTATGGAATATTCTAACATTTAAAACAAAAAGAAAGTTTTAAAGATTCAAAAGGATGTGACAAATATTGTACATCGGCAAAAATGAAATGAAATAAAATATAAAAATGATGGGAACCCAAAATTCCAGATGCCCAAGTCCTGTCTCTGAAGAGTCTCATTCAATGGGTTCAGGATTTCCTCTATATTTAAAAACCTGCAGGTGATTCTGGTATGATTCACAGACACAATGTAAAGCTTCTCTTTTACAGGAAAGAATGCCAGATTATTTTGTTATCTTATAGTTATACTAACAGGTTGTACTATTGACGGATAAGTCTGCTGTCAAAATGCACCCCCACTAGGGGTAAAAAAGGAACTAGTAGTCTCTACTGCTACTTGGTGGCAACATGCATGTATTGCAAGGGCAATTATTGTAACAGTCCAAATTAGTGGAACATTTTAGAATTGGAAGACTACATACAGATCATCTAGTCAAGGTTCCAACTATTAAAGTTGTGAAAACTAAGGCCCATATAAATGACATGATTTATCTCCAAAGAGCATTAGTGAAAGTATGAAATAAATATCTCTGAACTTTTAATTTAGTGCCGTTTTTATTAATCTCAAGTATTAGCTTAAACTTGAGTGTGACAGATTTGGGATTGAATTCTTGCTCACGTTTACTGGTTGCGTGCCTTTTAGTAAGTTACTAAAACACTTTTCTTAAAAATAGACGTATTTATTTATTTATCTTTGGCTGCCTAGGCTCTTCGTTGCTGTGCGCGGGCTTTCTCTAGTTGTGGTGAGCGGGGGCTACTCTTTGTTGCAGTACGCGGGCTTCTCATTGTGGTGGCTTCTCGTTGTTGCTGAGCACGGGGTCTAGGTGCGTGGGCTTCAGTAGCTGTGGTTCACGGGCTCTAGCACGCAGGCTCAGTAGTTGTGGCACATGGTCTTAGTTGCTCCGTGGCATGTGGGATCTTCCCGGACCAGGGCTCAAACGTGTGTCCCGTGCACTGGCAGGTGGATCCTTAACCACCGCGCCAACAGGGAAGCCCTACTAATACACTTTTAACTTTGCTTTTCACGTATGTAAAACGGTGAGCCTTGACTGATATAGAATATGAGATAACCCAGCACTGTTCTTAACACATATATGTAGTTAAAATTTTTTGGCTCTCATCCCACTTAAACAGCCTCTATCCCCTTAATAATGAATGTGTCTTTCAGCTAGCAGAGCGCCCCAGAGCTGACCACATTCTGGCAAGAGATATAGGATTCTTTTTCTTACTGGGGGTTCTTTATACCTGATATTTGAAGCGCACTTAAACTTGAACAACTCTTGTTTATACTGTATTAATGGATTTGATGGATGAATTTTAGAAAGTAATATGCAGGAATTGAGCTGCCTTACTCTCAAGAAATATAATTCGATAGTGGTGGCTAGAACGATAAACAGTGTTTGGACAGGGAGTCCATATTGGATGTGAACTTCCTGTACTCCCATTCGTCTATTAAGAATAAATGGAATCCTTTCAAAATGTGTTCTAAAGGGCAGTTATTTCTTTCTGCCTCATTTAAGTTACCTGCAAGAAAAAGACAATCTCCTGCATCCTTGTTTAATAGGCTTTTAACATAAAGCAGATAAGTTTTTGCAACATTTCCCAAACTTTTCGTTATCCAATTGGCTGAGGCTTCTCAACGATTATCATTTCACAACAATATCTCCATCTTCAGCTTCTTTCAATGAATTGGCCTAATAGATGTGCCATTAAAACAGAGCTTCACTCTCAACGTAGTTTTAATTTTGTATTCAAAGGGTATGAAGGATTCAGCCATAACAGTGAGTGGATTTCTGATACATGCTACATGATGGATGCAACTAATTGAAAGGAGTCAGGCATGAAAGGCTACATATTGTATGGTTCCATTTATATGAAATGTCCAGCAGTGGCAAATCCATACACACAGAAAAGATTCTACATTAGTGGTTGCCAGGGGTTTGGAAGAGAGGGAAATAGGGAATGACTCCTTAAAATGGGTGTAGGTTTCCTCTTGGTTGATGAAAATGTTTTGCAGCTAGGCAGTGGTGATAGTTGCACAACATTGTGACAGTAGTAAATTCCACTGAATGGTACGGTGAATTGTAAAATGATCCAAATGGTGGATTTTGTGTTATGTTCCTTTTACTACAATAAAAAGGAGAAAGAATTCGGGAAAGACTTAGAGTTTGGGAAACTAAGGTGAACTGGTCAAGAAAAAGACAGCTCTATTGTTCAGTTTTCTCTCAGCTCTCCCAGTGCATTAATCCTCAGCCAAAAGTAGCCTGAACTTGTAGATGATAGTCATTCAACACAGTCCAGGGAAAAGTAAATAAAATAAAACCCAACTCTTCTTCTTTAGCACATGTAGGAAAGGTTAGCTTGCTGCTCAGCCACGTGGACATTCATGAAGACGTTTCACTTTAGGTGTCCTCTACTTCAGTACTTTACTCACTTGAGCTCATTCACACATGTAGGCAACAGCATTCCTTAATTCGATGGAATCTGCAGCACTGGTTGTGATCGGTCTCATGGAAAGAAAAGGAAAGGTGGCGCGGAAGCCAAGGGAAGAGATTTTCAAGACAGAGACGTTGTTTAAGATCTGACTCGGCTTGGCGGTCACAAAGATAAGGATTGAGAAGTAGTGCCCTGGACTTGTCAACGGAGAAATCATTGGGGGCTTCAAGGAGATCAGTTTCGCGAGAGTAGTGGGGCAGAAACCAGACCGCAGTGTGGATGGGAGGGGAGAAATGGGGGGCAAGTCAAGAAATTGATGGCAAAGGGAAAGAAGGGAGGGGTGGATAGGAGGACAGGAGAATGGAATGGAGGAGAGCATTTCCTTGTGGCTCTTTAATATGGCTGGGAGGGGCCAACAGAGAAGGAGAGCGTGAAGATGTAGGAAGAGGGGGTGGCATCCCGAGCCCAAGGAGGACTGGCCCCTGTCTTCAGCTCCCACCAGCTGGATGTTCCCTCCCTCTAGCTTTCCACGTAGGCTGTGGAAGTTGCCCCTTGCCTCCTTGGATCAGCCACCCTTGATTCGTTCGTCCTTTTCTTATTTCTCAGCACATCTGGGTCATACGTTATGTGAAGACAAACAAATCACCACGGATGCTTAATTTTCTTGAAAAATCCCCAGGCAGGTACCATTTTGGAGACCTACATATTGTGCCTCAGCAAGCCAAAGTAGCCCATATTTCCTCTCTCATTGGGAGAGATTGCTGTTTCTTGGAGAACCTGATGAAGAGGGTGACTCGCACTTAGGAATAACGTTGCTTGAAAAGTGCAAAAGGTGAGGTAGTTTGGCTCTGAGGGGCCTCTGAGGCCTGAGACTTCCTGAGAGATGGCAGACTCACAGCTCCCATTTCCCTCTGACCCTGGGCTATGAGCTCATCAAATGAGATGGTAAATAAAGTCACTGACATGGTTTAAAGGATAATTTAGTTCTCTCAGAGCAAATTGAATGGGATTTGCATACAACATATGGATGAAATATCCATACGATGGGGCTTGACCATATCCTCATGGTTCCCCTTCCCTTTTCTACATCTGGCCCCTTTAGCTCTGCAGACTTAACCCCACACCATCAGTCCACCCAGTCGGTCCGCTGAACGTCTCTTGCTCCTTCGCATCTGGTCGTTGTCGTCACCTTGTTCTCCACTACCGCCTCCTGCGGTAGCTGTTAGGTCCAGGGAGGTTGGTTCACTGTGAGCAAGTAACTGTCAACTCCATGGACAGGTGGAAGTGACTTGGCAGCCGGGATTTGCCCATCCTGAGTTCATTATACCCATGAGGGTCAAGGAGAATGGGGATGCAGCTGGTCTGCAGAGCCCCGGCAGTTCTGAGACACATGCTCCTGGATCCACACGTTGCTCCATACCCAGCCTTGCCTTGCTTTGTTCTCTGTCTTGACTCCATCCAGGTTTCTGCTCTCCTTGTCCCTTTGGGGAGGGAGGCCAGTACCAGCCCAGGTGTAGTCCCCCAAAGCTTCCTACTTCCAAGCGTCACGTAGGCTTGTACATCCCCTTGCTTGGGTTGCCCTGGCATTCGTGCCAACAAGTTGAGTGGTTTATGCCCTAGGCTCTCTCTTCTGGCAAGAATGTGCCTGAAAATCTCCATCTCTGGTTTGGTGGCCCCCAAAAATTCCCAGTCAGTTTTGGTGAGGGGACACTTGGTGACAGTGTTGTCTTTCGAAATGAGTAGTTCCGTTACCGACAATACTTTGCTCCCCATACATTATTTATAAGGTTTCCCTGTTTGTATGTGCAAACTATTTGTGTGTATATTTGGAGAAATACATTGTACAGCCCTCTTTTTTATTTCTTCCACACACCCTAGAGATGTCATAGAGGCAGTAAATATGTCCAACTTTTTGAGAAATTGGAACAATCAAGACTTACCTGTATGGAATGCTGTTAATGATGTCAATTCCCGCGACAGTACCTTTCATCTGACACACTTAGGGACTGTTAACAGATTAAAAGCAGTAAGAGACACGGATAGAGAGAATTTTCATTATCTTGTGCTCTGAAATCTTGGATTTTCATTGGTTTCAATGGGCCTGAAATTGTATTTTCTTTAGTAGGCACATAGAAGCCTCTAGCGGTATTCTTAATAAAGCAAGGTGAGTTATAAGCAATCATCTGATGGAGGGTAAATGTACCACAGTCCAGTTTAAGAAAAATACAATATAAAAGTCTTACCATGGAAGAAAATCTTTATATGATCTTTTGAAAAAACAAAGCTTCAAGAAACATAAAGACATGACACCATATTCAGTTTAAAGTCAGTGACTTGTAAGCAAGGCAAAGCAAAGACAGTCTGATTAAGACCATTGCATTGTTCTGGCATTTTTTAGGTCTCACCCATTTCTGTGGCCTTTTTAGAACCTAAGCTTCTAGGGCACAGAGAACTTCATCTTGACGTAGGGCTGAGCAAATGCACGGAGCATTTCTCAATAAGTAGGCATTAAATTCTTAGTCCAGAAGGAGCCTTGAGATGCCCTCTCTTTACTCCTTGGTAGAACTGTTTTAACCATCCCCTGAAAACAGATTTTTTTCTTTAAATCTCAAAATTCAGAGATTCCACAATCAGAAGTTACTTCTCATTATTGCCTTGTGGTCTGCTGTGGGCATCTGTCGAATGGTGTGAACTCTGCGTGGGGAGCCTGGCCTACCCTCCAGGCCCACGGTTTGGGCTGTGGTGGTGCCATGCTGTGCTCAGGGGCCTTCTTTTTTGGAAGTCTGGGCTCCAGTGAGCCTTGGTCGTGTTCTTTTATGGAACCTTGGGTGCTAGACCACTCTGACCCTCAGTCTCATTTGCAGGTTCTGGGGAGGATTAAATGAGCTCATGGGATATCCAGGTGACTGAGGCAGAGTCGGCTCGGGATGAATCTTTGCTTCGTTTTCATTAGCTGCGGAGAAGACGATGACAGCTTGGTGCCTCTCCAACTTTAATATGGGTATGCCTCTCTTGGGGATCTTGTTAAATGCAGGCTGGTATTCAGTAGTTCTGGGTGGGGCCTGGATTCTGTGCTTCTAACAAGCTCCTAGGTGAGGGTGACGCTGAGGGCAAGGGTTTGGCACCTGTGTTTCTCCCTTTCTGGAAGAGCAGGATGTCTGCCCCACCCCCACCCCGAGAGGAGAAAACATCCGCAATGTGACTACTAGGAACCAGCTTCCCTCACATGCAAGGGTCCTGTACCACTGCTCCCAACCATTCCGTCTGAGGCGCAGCAAGCCAAAACACTGAAATGCTGAGGTTTGCAGCAAAGAGGAGGTTTATTCACAGGGCAGCCAAGCGAGGACGTGACGTGACAATAGGTCTCAAATCCGCCTCCCCAAAGGCAAGGGGCTTTGGGTATCTGTGGGATAAAGAATAAAGAAGCAGGGCAGTATGAGGCATGGGGAGCATGAGGAAAGGTGATTGGAAAAACGTGTGCTCATCATTGTTCTGAGCTGGCCTAACTAGGCTACAGGCCTCAGCACATTCTCAGGCTGGAGTTTTCGGCCCTCTGATGGCAGGAGGTCAAAAGGCACTTGCCCGGGTGGAAGATCGGTGGTCCTCTCCACTCTAAACCAGCTCAGCCTAACCAGGCACAGCTGATTCCAAGTTCCTGGAGGATCACGGGGCAAACATCTTATTGCTTATGCTACATGCTACTTGGAGGACGTGCAGGTGTTCAAGCTACCTTGATGAGTGAAGACCGGGATTTGACTAATCATGACACCTTGTTTCACCTCCAGGCGAGCAGAAGAGAGCTGTAGGCTGAGTCTGGCTCCTAGCACCTGGAATTGGAGGCAGGTGGTTTAAAAACGGGCTTTCCCACCCTCTGTGTGATATAAGGTAGATAGACTATTGAACCTTCCTGTGCCTGTTTCTCCACAAGCAGCATGGGGACACTCAGAGTCCCTCTCTTGGGGGCTGTTATGGGGGTTCAGTGAGATATAGATGCATGCACGGGCACACGGGAGACACCCAGTGTGTGTTCCCTTCGTGCTTATTTTTATTAGGACACCAGTATTGTTAGAACATTTCTGGTTTGGACAACAAATTAGATAGGTGGTCATTGCTATAGTTTATGCGAGAGCAATTCACATTGCCATTTGCAAAAAAGTAGTTGGTTGTCCAGTGGGGATTATAAACATCCGTTTAACATGAGCTACTGAACAGATAGTTCACACAGTAAGTACTTTATTTAAAATCAATTCTCTTTGTTTTCTTAAGCAATTGTTAACCCCCAATTTCGTGAGTACTACCAAGTAAGTCACTTGAAAATCATCTAGAGCAATCTATTTCACTTAGCAAGCCTAAAGCTATAGTTCAACCATTTTATTGACTGTTCTATGACAAAAATTACTCTAAACAGCTATTCCCTGGATAAGTAATCAGCTAAAGCTAGTTTGACTGACTAAATCGATTTACTGAGTTAATAAGCCAGTTGTTTTAGAATAGGTCGAATTCATATTTCTCATCCATTCTGCATTAAACTGTTTCCCATTCGTACATACCCACATTCCTACTTCTGTGCTGTAGGGCTTGGCTGAACTACACCTGCCTTCAGTGAAACTTTTCTCTCCTGCACAATTGGAGATAATTTTAGTCTCGTGACTCCCACGGGGTTACCTCTGTTGTGACACTTGACCCTTTGGTGGCATATTTTATTTGAAAAAGCCTTCCGTTACTCCGGGCACGTCAAACAGTAAATGCTTTCTCTTCGTAAACCTGCATAACAATTTTCTGAACTCTTCTGCTCTGGGCAAGATTCATCAGTACACCAGGCAAACATAGTGAAAGAGGAGACAGTACTTGTGTTGCATTCAATTGGGTCTTGATACCTAAGTGTGACTCTTAACCAAGGATTATGCAGTAGTTAAGGACACAGATTCAAGTTGTTTAGGGTGTGTCCTAAAGTGTCAGTGGCAGAATTTAAGTCTCTACTCTGGAAATTGTAGACCTGAGACAAACTACTTCCCTAAACGTCATTTGCTACGTCTGAGAAAGATAATAGTATCTACCTTGTCGTAGACTGAATAATACCATTGCCCCCAAATGTCCACATTCTACTCTCCAGAACCTGTGAATGTGACCTTAAATGGCAGAAGGCACTTTGCCAGTGGGATGAAAGTAATGGTTCTCAGATGGGAAGATTCTCCTGGACTACCTGGATGGGCCCAAATATAACCACTGGTGTTCTCGTAAGAGAGAGGCAGAGGGAATTTGTACTCCAAAGAGAATGTGATGACGAAGTTGGGGTTGCATTGATGTGGCCAGAAGTGAAGGAATGCTGGCGAGGAAACAAACAGATTCCCGCTTAGAGCCTCTAGAAGGAGGATGGATGGCCCTGTCGACTTCTGGTTTCAGCCCAGGGAAACTGGTTTTGGACCTCTGTCTTGCAGAACCATAAGAAAATAAGTGTGTTGTGTTAGAAGCAAGCACATTTGTAGTCATTTGTTACAGCAGCCATAGGGAACTAATGCCTACCTCATAGGAAGTAGTTCTCCAATTAAAATGTGTGACTGGAAACACACTTAGTGGCATGTGTGACACACACTAGTTATGCTACCGTAGGTCGTTCTTGGAAACTGAAGCCTTGGTTTTGAGAGATCATCAAAACCAGTACAATGGTTGCCATGTTTCTCCTTGTTCAGCCTGGTGACCAACCCGGTAGAGAGAGCTCCATCCTTTCCCACAGGACCCCAACTGTGGGTACGTAGAGGGAAGCGGTTATGTCTCCCTTAAGGCACCTTTTTCTTTTCCTTTCTACTTTTGTCTTCATTAATCTTCATCCAACTGACCTTTCTAAATTTTACAGAAAACAAAACCATTTCTCCATGGATTCAGATACTACCCCAAGTTAATATTCCAACCAAGTTCTTGTTCTTCCGGGTCTCATCACCAGAAATTGCTGAGCCTAACTCTACTCTAGTTTCTAGGATCACTCATTTTCTCATTTCTCCCTTCTCCTTTTAGTTCAGAGTCTTGTCAATTTAGTTCCTTCCCTAACCACAACTTATAGTACGGTGGCACAGCAAAGTGATGAAAGTCTAGACGGTCTGGTTTTAATCCCGGGTTTTGCCACCTACTTACTGTGTGGCATTAGGCAAGCTCTTCAACGTCTCTGGGCCTCAGTTGCCCCCAGAAGAGTGAACATTATGAATATTCCCTACATCTAGGGTTGCCATTATGAGGAATAAGTGAGTTAATATTTGGTAAGCCCTTAGAATAGTACTTGTTATAGTCTAAGCACTACAGTTGTGCTTGTTAATAATAATAAATGAAATTCCAAGCGTATAACTTACTCAACATTCTGTCATAACTTTGAAGTGTTGGTCTATCTGTTGGCTCACATTGCAGGTAAATGAGTCGAGGCATGGGCTGAGGCATTGCTATCACTGGGTGGTGTGTTCCCAGAACTTGGAACAGCGGTGTGAAATGGGTAGTGGTTCTATTGGAGACAGGGCAGACTGGAAAATGACAGCCTGGGAAGGAGGTGTGGTGTCCATAGCTTTGGTGTTAGAGGTGCTGCCTGCTGAAGCACCAGTGCCGGCCTAAGCCATAAATGGGGTGCTGGGGTAAAGAGGAGCAGGATGGAAGATGACAGCGTGGGAAGGAGGTGTGGTGTCCATAGGTTCGGGGTCTGACGGGCTTCCTGCTGAAGCACCGATGCCCGGCAGGGCCGTAAATGGGGTGCTGGGAAAAACAGGAGCAGAATGGAAGATGACAGCGTGTGAAGGTGGTGTGGTGTCCATAGGTTCGGGGTCTGACGTGCTTCCTGCTGAAGCACCGATGCCCGCCAGGGCCGTAAATGGGGTGGTCGGGAAAACAGGAGCAGAACGGAAGATGACAGCGTGTGAAGGTGGTGTGGTGTCCATAGGTTCGGGGTCTGACGGGCTTCCTGCTGAAGCACCGATGCCCGCCAGGGACATAAATGGGGTGGTCGGGAAAACAGGAGCAGAATGGAAGATGACAGCGTGTGAAGGTGGTGTGGTGTCCATAGGTTCGGGGTCTGACGTGCTTCCTGCTGAAGCACCGATGCCCGCCAGGGCCGTAAATGGGGTGGTCGGGAAAACAGGAGCAGAATGGAAGATGACAGCGTGTGAAGGTGGTGTGGTGTCCATAGGTTCGGGGTCTGACGTGCTTCCTGCTGAAGCACCGATGCCCACCAGGGCCGTAAATGGGGTGCTGGGGAAAACAGGAGCAGAATGGAAGAGGACAGCGTGTGAAGGAGGTGTGGTGTCCATAGCTTCCATATTAGAGGTACTGCCTGCCTTATCTGAGAGCAGAGAATGAAAGTGGGAGAGCCTCTTCCTAGATTCTAACTCGTCTGAATTTATAGCACTGGCTCTGCCTGGCTTTATGACATATCCATTGTACGTGTCACAGAGAAAGTGCAGGCGGGGCAGGGGGTGATGCAGGGGTCACATGCAAGCCCAGCTGCTGGCTTAACCCCGGCCCAAAGGCAAAGGGCAGGGCCCCTTCTGGACTTTCTAGTGGCTGGGACTTCTGGCTGTGGGTGGCAGGTGTTTGGCACCAGATGGGCCACCATGCGGAGACTGTTGGGGACTGTGGAAGCCTCCTCCAGAGCTCACCCTGCCTGGCGACTGGCTCTGCAGGCCCCTCAGCCCTGCGTATGTATCGGCCAGGCCTTCCCCACCACGGGGCCCAGAGGCCAGAGCCTGCTCAGACCTGAGGGCAGGAGGCAGCCAGAGCTTACCAGGGTGTGGGCCACCTCGTCCGCAGACCTCCCCAGCTCTTCTGCGAGACCTGGAGACAGGATCGCCTTCTCCAGGGCTGCTCAGCTGCCAGCATCACCATGAGCCAGGTGGCCAAGGTTTCTGAGCAGGAGATGCAGAGCCCTGATCCGACTGGATGCTGCAGCCCACGATGTCCCTTCCTGGCAGATAGGTTCTTTCTTCACTTCTGTTTTGAAATTTGGTAAAAGAACATTTAAACCTTGGCCTGTCCTTCAGGGTATATAGATGGTAGTGGCTTAGCCGGGATTCAATCCAAGCCTGTGTGATTCCAGAGCTTGTGCTCTGGACTGTGGTGCCTCCTTATCGTATATGCTTCATGTGTTACTTGTTTTTCTTTTTTTCTTGTAGTCCTTATGGTACTTAGCCCTAAGTGCCATACCTGTAACGAACAGCTACACTGCCCTGTAGGAGGTCTTCTTTTGTTCAACGCATGAATTGGTCATCCACCACACTGTGTTCTAATCTCAGAAGATACAGGTCAGGGAGCACCAGTTGTCAGCATGGCACCATTCCATATTTCTAACTGAGGCTTGAAGCCCGTATTTTCCCTTTGTCTAGTTTGAAGGATCCAGATATGTAAAGATGATATTCTAGATAAATCATGGTCTATCCTGAAAGAAATTCACCAGTGAATTGTTCCATATGGATTAGAAGCCAGCTTCTCTGGCCTTCCTGGATTATATCCAGTAAGGCGTCTCATTCATGTCTAGAAAGCAAATATATCATTTATTGCAACTTCAGCGTGGAGCGATGTATTGGTATAAAGTACGATCAACACAATTTGGTCATTGTGAGTATGACAGCTGGGTCCACTCTTTACTACCCATATGTAACTCTAGGGATTCTTATGCCCAAGAGAGGAGACGTACTCTTGGCTGTCTAGGACAAGGGAAGCATGTGTTGTTATTCAGGAGCTGGAAGCTTCAGCATGACAGGTAGGAATTGAACAATCCTGGTCTACACATCACTTGACCTTGCTTAAAACTTGTTTCTTTGGCTTGCTTCATTGGAGTGTTTTCTCCCTCCTGGGGCTGACATTGTCTGTTATGTATCACGCATGTGACATGTAGAAGTTTCAGAACCCAAAATCATATAGATCAGTAAAAATGTATATATATATATAAACCTATTGAAACTCATACTGGGCATAATTCATATATTCCAAAATCAGTTTGACCCTCTGCTCTTGAGATTCTTTTTATGGTATGTCCCAGCAAATCTGGGCTTCCATCCCCAATAAATTTTGGGGTTGGAGGACACAAAAGCTTTTGCTCAGACCTAAATTCTGTCTGAAAACAAGGGAAATATTATAAGCCCTTTGTAACCTCTCCAAGAGCAGAAATGATTTACAGCTGTGGCATTGAACCATAATTCCTCGATCTCATTTGAGAAGAGTCCAGTTAGAAACAGTGTCTTGATTTTTGTTTCTTTTGTTTCTTCCCTGTTTTCTTGTCTTGCTTACCAACAATCCATTGTAATTCATGAGTTAGTATGGCAGCAGGCTGAGTGTTCCCTGGAGCTCATTAAATGAAGTGTTTTTCCTAAAATGACGTTTGTCTCCTTGTTTTCAGCCCCTCTTCTTTCCTCTGCCCTTTACTATAACCAGAGCTCAGCAAAAGCTGAGTGACTTTGTGCAGACCTTACTTAGGCTCAGCCTTTTTTTCTTCATTATTTTATTCATGGCTCCTCCATTTCATTGCTTGCCTTCTCGACATGTGTTGAAATCTTTCTGTGGTTGATGACTTCCAGAATATCTTGGCTTTTATTGGTTGATTAATTTTGGTATTTCTACAGTTTTATTTAGATATGGTTTCAGGAGGAACAGAAAGTAAATATATTTCCTAGTCTGCCATCTTGAGCTGAAAATCCCTGTGGATTTTAGCATCCAATGTTCCCATGGGAAAACACCCAACCATGGCCTTAATAGATGTAACACTCAAGATTTCAGCTTTTGTTGAGCAATCACTAAGGATTTCATATGTGGTCATTTCTAATGGGGAAATAATAACTATCTCATGACGTTGATTTGAGGATTAAATTAGATAATGAACATGAAAATGCTTTCTAAGATTTAAAAATCAGTCAAAATGTTTTTTGTTATTATTTGATTTGTTGCTATTTCAACTTCACTTGACAGTTGTTTATGACCTTGCGTATGTGAGAAAATGTCCTCTGGGTTATTTTTCTGAAAGCCAGAATGTATTTTTCAATAGCTCAATGGAACTGGCATCATTTGTGAAGGTTAAGGGTGAAGGGGTAAATGTTTCTTGACACCTATCACTTTACAGTGTTTTCAGGAACTAACTGACTCATGTATTCCTCTTCCAAATTTGGTTGAGGACCTCCTACCAGCCACATGCTCTACGTCAGGTGTTGGAAAGCATTTTCTGAATTTGAAATATCTTAGGCTTTGTGGGCCATATACAGTTTCTGTAGCTTCTCCTCCTCTTTCCTCTTCAACAAGCTTTCTAAACGTGAGAACCATTATTAGCTCACAGTCCCACAGATCCAGGCTGAGAGCCTGATTTGATTCGTGGGCATTATTTGCCAATTGCTGCTCTGCGTGTTCACTGAGGAGGGGGACCATGTTTGAGTAATCATTTCTTTGAATCAACTGTTGGTCTTCTGGGGCTTGTCCTTGCTCTCCTACAGTCTCTAATCAGCGTGGCATCCAGAGAGATCTTGTTAAAACATAAGTCAGATCATGTCACTCAAATTTCTTCAGTGGCTTCTTCACAGAAAATGCAAAGTCCTCAGAGTGCCTCCACAGACCTAGAAATCTGGGCCTCTGTTTCCTCTCTGACTGTTTCGTTCTCCTCTCCAATTTGCTCGCTCTGTTTTCCACACGCTGACATCCTTTCTGCTCCTTGGATACTCCAAACCTACTCTTGCCTCATTGACTTTCTGCCGCACGCCAGCCGCAGAAAGAGGATTTCACCGCCCAGGGTCAGAAGGGAAGGGGTGAGGACCTGAAGTAGCACTGACGAATGGGGTCAGAAGCCCATGGGGTCAGAAGGCTGCAATGAGAAGCCTACTCACCGCAACAAAGAATAGACCCCCGCTCGCCGAAACTAGAGAAAGCTCGCATACAGCAATGAAGACCCAATGCAGCCAAAAATAAATAAATAAAACATAAAGTATAGAATCTTAAAAAAGCAACAAAAAAATCGATAAAGAATATTACGAGAATAGAATCACAGGCCAGTTTCTCCTTTGAACATGCATGCAAAATGTGTAAAGAGAAGCACAAACTGTATCCATGGTATGTAAAACAATCATATATCAGAATCAAAGTAGCTTTATTCTGGCAACGCAAGGTTGCTTTAATGTCCAAACATGAAACTGATCCCAGGAATGAATTAGAGTGGGGAAAGAAGTCATTTAAAACTGAAATCTTGGGACTTCCCTGGTGGTCCAGTATTTAGAACATGAAGCTTTCACTGCTGGGGCCCTGGGGTCCAATCCCAGGTCAGGGAACTAAGATCCTGCAAGACATGAGGCAGGGCCCCGAAAAAAACAAAGAAAGGAAAGAAAGAAGTCTTAACCAGGAGACGCACAAGATCGAATAAACATAACAGATAACACCTTATGAAAAGTAGGTGAAGATTATGGAATATTCTAAAATTTAAAACAAAAAGAAAGTTTTAAAGATTCAAAAGGATGTGACAAATATTGTACATAGGCAAAAATAAAATGAAATAAAATATACAAATGATGGGAACCCAAAATTCCAGATGCCCAAGTCCTGTCTCTGAAGAGTCTCATTCAATGGGTTCAGGATTTCCTCTATATTTAAAAACCTGCAGGTGATTCTGGTATGATTCACAGACACAATGTAAAGCTTCTCTTTTACAGGAAAGAATGCCAGATTATTTTGTTATCTTATAGTTATACTAACAGGTTGTACTATTGACGGATAAGTCTGCTGTCAAAATGCACCCCCACTAGGGGTAAAAAAGGAACTAGTAGTCTCTACTGCTACTTGGTGGCAGCATGCATGTATTGCAAGGGCAATTATTGTAGCAGTCCAAATTAGTGGAACATTTTAGAATTGGAAGACTACATACAGATCATCTAGTCAAGGTTCCAACTATTAAAGTTGTGAAAACTAAGGCCCATATAAATGACATGATTTATCTCCAAAGAGCATTAGTGAAAGTATGAAATAAAAAATATCTCTGAACTTTTAATTTAGTGCCGTTTTTATTAATCTCAAGTATTAGCTTAAACTTGAGTGTGCTCACGTTTACTGGTTGCGTGCCTTTTAGTAAGTTACTAAAACACTTTTCTTAAAAATAGACGTATTTATTTATTTATCTTTGGCTGCCTAGGCTCTTCGTTGCTGTGCGCGGGCTTTCTCTAGTTGCGGTGAGCGGGGGCTACTCTTTGTTGCAGTACGCGGGCTTCTCATTGTGGTGGCTTCTCGTTGTTGCTGAGCACGGGGTCTAGGTGCGTGGGCTTCAGTAGCTGTGGTTCACGGGCTCTAGCACGCAGGCTCAGTAGTTGTGGCACATGGTCTTAGTTGCTCCGTGGCATGTGGGATCTTCCCGGACCAGGGCTCAAACGTGTGTCCCGTGCACTGGCAGGTGGATCCTTAACCACCGCGCCAACAGGGAAGCCCTACTAATACACTTTTAACTTTGCTTTTCACGTATGTAAAACGGTGAGCCTTGACTGATATAGAATATGAGATAACCCAGCACTGTTCTTAACACATATATGTAGTTAAAATTTTTTGGCTCTCATCCCACTTAAACAGCCTCTATCCCCTTAATAATGAATGTGTCTTTCAGCTAGCAGAGCGCCCCAGAGCTGACCACATTCTGGCAAGAGATATAGGATTCTTTTTCTTACTGGGGGTTCTTTATACCTGATATTTGAAGCGCACTTAAACTTGAACAACTCTTGTTTATACTGTATTAATGGATTTGATGGATGAATTTTAGAAAGTAATATGCAGGAATTGAGCTGCCTTACTCTCAAGAAATATAATTCGATAGTGGTGGCTAGAACGATAAACAGTGTTTGGACAGGGAGTCCATATTGGATGTGAACTTCCTGTACTCCCATTCGTCTATTAAGAATAAATGGAATCCTTTCAAAATGTGTTCTAAAGGGCAGTTATTTCTTTCTGCCTCATTTAAGTTACCTGCAAGAAAAAGACAATCTCCTGCATCCTTGTTTAATAGGCTTTTAACATAAAGCAGATAAGTTTTTGCAACATTTCCCAAACTTTTCGTTATCCAATTGGCTGAGGCTTCTCAACGATTATCATTTCACAACAATATCTCCATCTTCAGCTTCTTTCAATGAATTGGCCTAATAGATGTGCCATTAAAACAGAGCTTCACTCTCAACGTAGTTTTAATTTTGTATTCAAAGGGTATGAAGGATTCAGCCATAACAGTGAGTGGATTTCTGATACATGCTACATGATGGATGCAACTAATTGAAAGGAGTCAGGCATGAAAGGCTACATATTGTATGGTTCCATTTATATGAAATGTCCAGCAGTGGCAAATCCATACACACAGAAAAGATTCTACATTAGTGGTTGCCAGGGGTTTGGAAGAGAGGGAAATAGGGAATGACTCCTTAAAATGGGTGTAGGTTTCCTCTTGGTTGATGAAAATGTTTTGCAGCTAGGCAGTGGTGATAGTTGCACAACATTGTGACAGTAGTAAATTCCACTGAATGGTACGGTGAATTGTAAAATGATCCAAATGGTGGATTTTGTGTTATGTTCCTTTTACTACAATAAAAAGGAGAAAGAATTCGGGAAAGACTTAGAGTTTGGGAAACTAAGGTGAACTGGTCAAGAAAAAGACAGCTCTATTGTTCAGTTTTCTCTCAGCTCTCCCAGTGCATTAATCCTCAGCCAAAAGTAGCCTGAACTTGTAGATGATAGTCATTCAACACAGTCCAGGGAAAAGTAAATAAAATAAAACCCAACTCTTCTTCTTTAGCACATGTAGGAAAGGTTAGCTTGCTGCTCAGCCACGTGGACATTCATGAAGACGTTTCACTTTAGGTGTCCTCTACTTCAGTACTTTACTCACTTGAGCTCATTCACACATGTAGGCAACAGCATTCCTTAATTCGATGGAATCTGCAGCACTGGTTGTGATCGGTCTCATGGAAAGAAAAGGAAAGGTGGCGCGGAAGCCAAGGGAAGAGATTTTCAAGACAGAGACGTTGTTTAAGATCTGACTCGGCTTGGCGGTCACAAAGATAAGGATTGAGAAGTAGTGCCCTGGACTTGTCAACGGAGAAATCATTGGGGGCTTCAAGGAGATCAGTTTCGCGAGAGTAGTGGGGCAGAAACCAGACCGCAGTGTGGATGGGAGGGGAGAAATGGGGGGCAAGTCAAGAAATTGATGGCAAAGGGAAAGAAGGGAGGGGTGGATAGGAGGACAGGAGAATGGAATGGAGGAGAGCATTTCCTTGTGGCTCTTTAATATGGCTGGGAGGGGCCAACAGAGAAGGAGAGCGTGAAGATGTAGGAAGAGGGGGTGGCATCCCGAGCCCAAGGAGGACTGGCCCCTGTCTTCAGCTCCCACCAGCTGGATGTTCCCTCCCTCTAGCTTTCCACGTAGGCTGTGGAAGTTGCCCCTTGCCTCCTTGGATCAGCCACCCTTGATTCGTTCGTCCTTTTCTTATTTCTCAGCACATCTGGGTCATACGTTATGTGAAGACAAACAAATCACCACTGATGCTTAATTTTCTTGAAAAATCCCCAGGCAGGTACCATTTTGGAGACCTACATATTGTGCCTCAGCAAGCCAAAGTAGCCCATATTTCCTCTCTCATTGGGAGAGATTGCTGTTTCTTGGAGAACCTGATGAAGAGGGTGACTCGCACTTAGGAATAACGTTGCTTGAAAAGTGCAAAAGGTGAGGTAGTTTGGCTCTGAGGGGCCTCTGAGGCCTGAGACTTCCTGAGAGATGGCAGACTCACAGCTCCCATTTCCCTCTGCCCCTGGGCTATGAGCTCATCAAATGAGATGGTAAATAAAGTCACTGACATGGTTTAAAGGATAATTTAGTTCTCTCTTGTTCACTCAGAGCAAATTGAATGGGATTTGCATACAACATATGGATGAAATATCCATACGATGGGGCTTGACCATATCCTCATGGTTCCCCTTCCCTTTTCTACATCTGGCCCCTTTAGCTCTGCAGACTTAACCCCACACCATCAGTCCACCCAGTCGGTCCGCTGAACGTCTCTTGCTCCTTCGCATCTGGTCGTTGTCGTCACCTTGTTCTCCACTACCGCCTCCTGCGGTAGCTGTTAGGTCCAGGGAGGTTGGTTCACTGTGAGCAAGTAACTGTCAACTCCATGGACAGGTGGAAGTGACTTGGCAGCCGGGATTTGCCCATCCTGAGTTCATTATACCCATGAGGGTCAAGGAGAATGGGGATGCAGCTGGTCTGCAGAGCCCCGGCAGTTCTGAGACACATGCTCCTGGATCCACACGTTGCTCCATACCCAGCCTTGCCTTGCTTTGTTCTCTGTCTTGACTCCATCCAGGTTTCTGCTCTCCTTGTCCCTTTGGGGAGGGAGGCCAGTACCAACCCAGGTGTAGTCCCCCAAAGCTTCCTACTTCCAAGCGTCACGTAGGCTTGTACATCCCCTTGCTTGGGTTGCCCTGGCATTCGTGCCAACAAGTTGAGTGGTTTATGCCCTAGGCTCTCTCTTCTGGCAAGAATGTGCCTGAAAATCTCCATCTCTGGTTTGGTGGCCCCCAAAAATTCCCAGTCAGTTTTGGTGAGGGGACACTTGGTGACAGTGTTGTCTTTCGAAATGAGTAGTTCCGTTACCGACAATACTTTGCTCCCCATACATTATTTATAAGGTTTCCCTGTTTGTATGTGCAAACTATTTGTGTGTATATTTGGAGAAATACATTGTACAGCCCTCTTTTTTATTTCTTCCACACACCCTAGAGATGTCATAGAGGCAGTAAATATGTCCAACTTTTTGAGAAATTGGAACAATCAAGACTTACCTGTATGGAATGCTGTTAATGATGTCAATTCCCGCGACAGTACCTTTCATCTGACACACTTAGGGACTGTTAACAGATTAAAAGCAGTAAGAGACACGGATAGAGAGAATTTTCATTATCTTGTGCTCTGAAATCTTGGATTTTCATTGGTTTCAATGGGCCTGAAATTGTATTTTCTTTAGTAGGCACATAGAAGCCTCTAGCGGTATTCTTAATAAAGCAAGGTGAGTTATAAGCAATCATCTGATGGAGGGTAAATGTACCACAGTCCAGTTTAAGAAAAATACAATATAAAAGTCTTACCATGGTAGAAAATCTTTATATGATCTTTTGAAAAAACAAAGCTTCAAGAAACATAAAGACATGACACCATATTCAGTTTAAAGTCAGTGACTTGTAAGCAAGGCAA
Organism: Leucopleurus acutus; assembly: GCF_964270905.1. Lineage (NCBI taxonomy): Eukaryota > Metazoa > Chordata > Mammalia > Artiodactyla > Delphinidae > Leucopleurus > Leucopleurus acutus. Next base: position 111,233 of record NW_028138972.1, read on the forward strand.
AGCAAAGACAGTCTGATTAAGACCGTTGCATTGTTCTGGCATTTTTTAGGTCTCACCCATTTCTGTGGCCTTTTTAGAACCTAAGCTTCTAGGGCACAGAGAACTTCATCTTGACGTAGGGCTGAGCAAATGCACGGAGCATTTCTCAATAAGTAGGCATTAAATTCTTAGTCCAGAAGGAGCCTTGAGATGCCCTCTCTTTACTCCTTGGTAGAACTGTTTTAACCATCCCCTGAAAACAGATTTTTTTCTTTAAATCTCAAAATTCAGAGATTCCACAATCAGAAGTTACTTCTCATTATTGCCTTGTGGTCTGCTGTGGGCATCTGTCGAATGGTGTGAACTCTGCGTGGGGAGCCTGGCCTACCCTCCAGGCCCACGGTTTGGGCTGTGGTGGTGCCATGCTGTGCTCAGGGGCCTTCTTTTTTGGAAGTCTGGGCTCCAGTGAGCCTTGGTCGTGTTCTTTTATGGAACCTTGGGTGCTAGACCACTCTGACCCTCAGTCTCATTTGCAGGTTCTGGGGAGGATTAAATGAGCTCATGGGATATCCAGGTGACTGAGGCAGAGTCGGCTCGGGATGAATCTTTGCTTCGTTTTCATTAGCTGCGGAGAAGACGATGACAGCTTGGTGCCTCTCCAACTTTAATATGGGTATGCCTCTCTTGGGGATCTTGTTAAATGCAGGCTGGTATTCAGTAGTTCTGGGTGGGGCCTGGATTCTGTGCTTCTAACAAGCTCCTAGGTGAGGGTGACGCTGAGGGCAAGGGTTTGGCACCTGTGTTTCTCCCTTTCTGGAAGAGCAGGATGTCTGCCCCACCCCCACCCCGAGAGGAGAAAACATCCGCAATGTGACTACTAGGAACCAGCTTCCCTCACATGCAAGGGTCCTGTACCACTGCTCCCAACCATTCCGTCTGAGGCGCAGCAAGCCAAAACACTGAAATGCTGAGGTTTGCAGCAAAGAGGAGGTTTATTCACAGGGCAGCCAAGCGAGGACGTGACGTGACAATAGGTCTCAAATCCGCCTCCCCAAAGGCAAGGGGCTTTGGGTATCTGTGGGATAAAGAATAAAGAAGCAGGGCAGTATGAGGCATGGGGAGCATGAGGAAAGGTGATTGGAAAAACGTGTGCTCATCATTGTTCTGAGCTGGCCTAACTAGGCTACAGGCCTCAGCACATTCTCAGGCTGGAGTTTTCGGCCCTCTGATGGCAGGAGGTCAAAAGGCACTTGCCCGGGTGGAAGATCGGTGGTCCTCTCCACTCTAAACCAGCTCAGCCTAACCAGGCACAGCTGATTCCAAGTTCCTGGAGGATCACGGGGCAAACATCTTATTGCTTATGCTACATGCTACTTGGAGGACGTGCAGGTGTTCAAGCTACCTTGATGAGTGAAGACTGGGATTTGACTAATCATGACACCTTGTTTCACCTCCAGGCGAGCAGAAGAGAGCTGTAGGCTGAGTCTGGCTCCTAGCACCTGGAATTGGAGGCAGGTGGTTTAAAAATGGGCTTTCCCACCCTCTGTGTGATATAAGGTAGATAGATTATTGAACCTTCCTGTGCCTGTTTCTCCACAAGCAGCATGGGGACACTCAGAGTCCCTCTCTTGGGGGCTGTTATGGGGGTTCAGTGAGATATAGATGCATGCACGGGCACACGGGAGACACCCAGTGTGTGTTCCCTTCGTGCTTATTTTTATTAGGACACCAGTATTGTTAGAACATTTCTGGTTTGGACAACAAATTAGATAGGTGGTCATTGCTATAGTTTATGCGAGAGCAATTCACATTGCCATTTGCAAAAAAGTAGTTGGTTGTCCAGTGGGGATTATAAACATCCGTTTAACATGAGCTACTGAACAGATAGTTCACACAGTAAGTACTTTATTTAAAATCAATTCTCTTTGTTTTCTTAAGCAATTGTTAACCCCCAATTTCGTGAGTACTACCAAGTAAGTCACTTGAAAATCATCTAGAGCAATCTATTTCACTTAGCAAGCCTAAAGCTATAGTTCAACCATTTTATTGACTGTTCTATGACAAAAATTACTCTAAACAGCTATTCCCTGGATAAGTAATCAGCTAAAGCTAGTTTGACTGACTAAATCGATTTACTGAGTTAATAAGCCAGTTGTTTTAGAATAGGTCGAATTCATATTTCTCATCCATTCTGCATTAAACTGTTTCCCATTCGTACATACCCACATTCCTACTTCTGTGCTGTAGGGCTTGGCTGAACTACACCTGCCTTCAGTGAAACTTTTCTCTCCTGCACAATTGGAGATAATTTTAGTCTCGTGACTCCCACGGGGTTACCTCTGTTGTGACACTTGACTCTTTGGTGGCATATTTTATTTGAAAAAGCCTTCCGTTACTCCGGGCACGTCAAACAGTAAATGCTTTCTCTTCGTAAACCTGCATAACAATTTTCTGAACTCTTCTGCTCTGGGCAAGATTCATCAGTACACCAGGCAAACATAGTGAAAGAGGAGACAGTACTTGTGTTGCATTCAATTGGGTCTTGATACCTAAGTGTGACTCTTAACCAAGGATTATGCAGTAGTTAAGGACACAGATTCAAGTTGTTTAGGGTGTGTCCTAAAGTGTCAGTGGCAGAATTTAAGTCTCTACTCTGGAAATTGTAGACCTGAGACAAACTACTTCCCTAAACGTCATTTCCTACGTCTGAGAAAGATAATAGTATCTACCTTGTCGTAGACTGAATAATACCATTGCCCCCAAATGTCCACATTCTACTCTCCAGAACCTGTGAATGTGACCTTAAATGGCAGAAGGCACTTTGCCAGTGGGATGAAAGTAATGGTTCTCAGATGGGAAGATTCTCCTGGACTACCTGGATGGGCCCAAATATAACCACTGGTGTTCTCGTAAGAGAGAGGCAGAGGGAATTTGTACTCCAAAGAGAATGTGATGACGAAGTTGGGGTTGCATTGATGTGGCCAGAAGTGAAGGAATGCTGGCGAGGAAACAAACAGATTCCCGCTTAGAGCCTCTAGAAGGAGGATGGATGGCCCTGTCGACTTCTGGTTTCAGCCCAGGGAAACTGGTTTTGGACCTCTGTCTTGCAGAACCATAAGAAAATAAGTGTGTTGTGTTAGAAGCAAGCACATTTGTAGTCATTTGTTACAGCAGCCATAGGGAACTAATGCCTACCTCATAGGAAGTAGTTCTCCAATTAAAATGTGTGACTGGAAACACACTTAGTGGCATGTGTGACACACACTAGTTATGCTACCGTAGGTCGTTCTTGGAAACTGAAGCCTTGGTTTTGAGAGATCATCAAAACCAGTACAATGGTTGCCATGTTTCTCCTTGTTCAGCCTGGTGACCAACCCGGTAGAGAGAGCTCCATCCTTTCCCACAGGACCCCAACTGTGGGTACGTAGAGGGAAGCGGTTATGTCTCCCTTAAGGCACCTTTTTCTTTTCCTTTCTACTTTTGTCTTCATTAATCTTCATCCAACTGACCTTTCTAAATTTTACAGAAAACAAAACCATTTCTCCATGGATTCAGATACTACCCCAAGTTAATATTCCAACCAAGTTCTTGTTCTTCCGGGTCTCATCACCAGAAATTGCTGAGCCTAACTCTACTCTAGTTTCTAGGATCACTCATTTTCTCATTTCTCCCTTCTCCTTTTAGTTCAGAGTCTTGTCAATTTAGTTCCTTCCCTAACCACAACTTATAGTACGGTGGCACAGCAAAGTGATGAAAGTCTAGACGGTCTGGTTTTAATCCCGGGTTTTGCCACCTACTTACTGTGTGGCATTAGGCAAGCTCTTCAACGTCTCTGGGCCTCAGTTGCCCCCAGAAGAGTGAACATTATGAATATTCCCTACCTCTAGGGTTGCCATTATGAGGAATAAGTGAGTTAATATTTGGTAAGCCCTTAGAATAGTACTTGTTATAGTCTAAGCACTACAGTTGTGCTTGTTAATAATAATAAATGAAATTCCAAGCGTATAACTTACTCAACATTCTGTCATAACTTTGAAGTGTTGGTCTATCTGTTGGCTCACGTTGCAGGTAAATGAGTCGAGGCATGGGCTGAGGCATTGCTATCACTGGGTGGTGTGTTCCCAGAACTTGGAACAGCGGTGTGAAATGGGTAGTGGTTCTATTGGAGACAGGGCAGACTGGAAAATGACAGCCTGGGAAGGAGGTGTGGTGTCCATAGCTTTGGTGTTAGAGGTGCTGCCTGCTGAAGCACCAGTGCCGGCCTAAGCCATAAATGGGGTGCTGGGGTAAAGAGGAGCAGGATGGAAGATGACAGCGTGGGAAGGAGGTGTGGTGTCCATAGGTTCGGGGTCTGACGGGCTTCCTGCTGAAGCACCGATGCCCGGCAGGGCCGTAAATGGGGTGCTGGGAAAAACAGGAGCAGAATGGAAGATGACAGCGTGTGAAGGTGGTGTGGTGTCCATAGGTTCGGGGTCTGACGTGCTTCCTGCTGAAGCACCGATGCCCGCCAGGGCCGTAAATGGGGTGGTCGGGAAAACAGGAGCAGAACGGAAGATGACAGCGTGTGAAGGTGGTGTGGTGTCCATAGGTTCGGGGTCTGACGGGCTTCCTGCTGAAGCACCGATGCCCGCCAGGGACATAAATGGGGTGGTCGGGAAAACAGGAGCAGAATGGAAGATGACAGCGTGTGAAGGTGGTGTGGTGTCCATAGGTTCGGGGTCTGACGTGCTTCCTGCTGAAGCACCGATGCCCGCCAGGGCCGTAAATGGGGTGGTCGGGAAAACAGGAGCAGAATGGAAGATGACAGCGTGTGAAGGTGGTGTGGTGTCCATAGGTTCGGGGTCTGACGTGCTTCCTGCTGAAGCACCGATGCCCGCCAGGGCCGTAAATGGGGTGCTGGGGAAAACAGGAGCAGAATGGGAGAGGACAGCGTGTGAAGGAGGTGTGGTGTCCATAGCTTCCATATTAGAGGTACTGCCTGCCTTATCTGAGAGCAGAGAATGAAAGTGGGAGAGCCTCTTCCTAGATTCTAACTCGTCTGAATTTATAGCACTGGCTCTGCCTGGCTTTATGACATATCCATTGTACGTGTCACAGAGAAAGTGCAGGCGGGGCAGGGGGTGATGCAGGGGTCACATGCAAGCCCAGCTGCTGGCTTAACCCCGGCCCAAAGGCAAAGGGCAGGGCCCCTTCTGGACTTTCTAGTGGCTGGGACTTCTGGCTGTGGGTGGCAGGTGTTTGGCACCAGATGGGCCACCATGCGGAGACTGTTGGGGACTGTGGAAGCCTCCTCCAGAGCTCACCCTGCCTGGCGACTGGCTCTGCAGGCCCCTCAGCCCTGCGTATGTATCGGCCAGGCCTTCCCCACCACGGGGCCCAGAGGCCAGAGCCTGCTCAGACCTGAGGGCAGGAGGCAGCCAGAGCTTACCAGGGTGTGGGCCACCTCGTCCGCAGACCTCCCCAGCTCTTCTGCGAGACCTGGAGACAGGATCGCCTTCTCCAGGGCTGCTCAGCTGCCAGCATCACCATGAGCCAGGTGGCCAAGGTTTCTGAGCAGGAGATGCAGAGCCCTGATCCGACTGGATGCTGCAGCCCACGATGTCCCTTCCTGGCAGATAGGTTCTTTCTTCACTTCTGTTTTGAAATTTGGTAAAAGAACATTTAAACCTTGGCCTGTCCTTCAGGGTATATAGATGGTAGTGGCTTAGCCGGGATTCAATCCAAGCCTGTGTGATTCCAGAGCTTGTGCTCTGGACTGTGGTGCCTCCTTATCGTATATGCTTCATGTGTTACTTGTTTTTCTTTTTTTCTTGTAGTCCTTATGGTACTTAGCCCTAAGTGCCATACCTGTAACGAACAGCTACACTGCCCTGTAGGAGGTCTTCTTTTGTTCAACGCATGAATTGGTCATCCACCACACTGTGTTCTAATCTCAGAAGATACAGGTCAGGGAGCACCAGTTGTCAGCATGGCACCATTCCATATTTCTAACTGAGGCTTGAAGCCCGTATTTTCCCTTTGTCTAGTTTGAAGGATCCAGATATGTAAAGATGATATTCTAGATAAATCATGGTCTATCCTGAAAGAAATTCACCAGTGAATTGTTCCATATGGATTAGAAGCCAGCTTCTCTGGCCTTCCTGGAGTATATCCAGTAAGGCGTCTCATTCATGTCTAGAAAGCAAATATATCATTTATTGCAACTTCAGCGTGGAGCGATGTATTGGTATAAAGTACGATCAACACAATTTGGTCATTGTGAGTATGACAGCTGGGTCCACTCTTTACTACCCATATGTAACTCTAGGGATTCTTATGCCCAAGAGAGGAGACGTACTCTTGGCTGTCTAGGACAAGGGAAGCATGTGTTGTTATTCAGGAGCTGGAAGCTTCAGCATGACAGGTAGGAATTGAACAATCCTGGTCTACACATCACTTGACCTTGCTTAAAACTTGTTTCTTTGGCTTGCTTCATTGGAGTGTTTTCTCCCTCCTGGGGCTGACATTGTCTGTTATGTATCACGCATGTGACATGTAGAAGTTTCAGAACCCAAAATCATATAGATCAGTAAAAATGTATATATATATATAAACCTATTGAAACTCATACTGGGCATAATTCATATATTCCAAAATCAGTTTGACCCTCTGCTCTTGAGATTCTTTTTATGGTATGTCCCAGCAAATCTGGGCTTCCATCCCCAATAAATTTTGGGGTTGGAGGACACAAAAGCTTTTGCTCAGACCTAAATTCTGTCTGAAAACAAGGGAAATATTATAAGCCCTTTGTAACCTCTCCAAGAGCAGAAATGATTTACAGCTGTGGCATTGAACCATAATTCCTCGATCTCATTTGAGAAGAGTCCAGTTAGAAACAGTGTCTTGATTTTTGTTTCTTTTGTTTCTTCCCTGTTTTCTTGTCTTGCTTACCAACAATCCATTGTAATTCATGAGTTAGTATGGCAGCAGGCTGAGTGTTCCCTGGAGCTCATTAAATGAAGTGTTTTTCCTAAAATGACGTTTGTCTCCTTGTTTTCAGCCCCTCTTCTTTCCTCTGCCCTTTACTATAACCAGAGCTCAGCAAAAGCTGAGTGACTTTGTGCAGACCTTACTTAGGTTCAGCCTTTTTTTCTTCATTATTTCATTCATGGCTCCTCCATTTCATTGCTTGCCTTCTCGACATGTGTTGAAATCTTTCTGTGGTTGACGACTTCCAGAATATCTTGGCTTTTATTGATTGATTAATTTTGGTATTTCTACAGTTTTATTTAGATATGGTTTCAGGAGGAACAGAAAGTAAATATATTTCCTAGTCTGCCATCTTGAGCTGAAAATCCCTGTGGATTTTAGCATCCAATGTTCCCATGGGAAAACACCCAACCATGGCCTTAATAGATGTAACACTCAAGATTTCAGCTTTTGTTGAGCAATCACTAAGGATTTCATATGTGGTCATTTCTAATGGGGAAATAATAACTATCTCATGACGTTGATTTGAGGATTAAATTAGATAATGAACATGAAAATGCTTTCTAAGATTTAAAAATCAGTCAAAATGTTTTTTGTTATTATTTGATTTGTTGCTATTTCAACTTCACTTGACAGTTGTTTATGACCTTGCGTATGTGAGAAAATGTCCTCTGGGTTATTTTTCTGAAAGCCAGAATGTATTTTTCAATAGCTCAATGGAACTGGCATCATTTGTGAAGGTTAAGGGTGAAGGGGTAAATGTTTCTTGACACCTATCACTTTACAGTGTTTTCAGGAACTAACTGACTCATGTATTCCTCTTCCAAATTTGGTTGAGGACCTCCTACCAGCCACATGCTTTACGTCAGGTGTTGGAAAGCATTTTCTGGATTTGAAATATCTTAGGCTTTGTGGGCCATATACAGTTTCTGTAGCTTCTCCTCCTCTTTCCTCTTCAACAAGCTTTCTAAACGTGAGAACCATTATTAGCTCACAGTCCCACAGATCCAGGCTGAGAGCCTGATTTGATTCGTGGGCATTATTTGCCAATTGCTGCTCTGCGTGTTCACTGAGGAGGGGGACCATGTTTGAGTAATCATTTCTTTGAATCAACTGTTGGTCTTCTGGGGCTTGTCCTTGCTCTCCTACAGTCTCTAATCAGCATGGCATCCAGAGAGATCTTGTTAAAACATAAGTCAGATCATGTCACTCAAATTTCTTCAGTGGCTTCTTCACAGAAAATGCAAAGTCCTCAGAGTGCCTCCACAGACCTAGAAATCTGGGCCTCTGTTTCCTCTCTGACTGTTTCGTTCTCCTCTCCAATTTGCTCGCTCTGTTTTCCACATGCTGACATCCTTTCTGCTCCTTGGATACTCCAAACCTACTCTTGCCTCATTGACTTTCTGCCGCACGCCAGCCGAAGAAAGAGGATTTCACCGCCCAGGGTCAGAAGGGAAGGGGTGAGGACCTGAAGTAGCACTGACGAATGGGGTCAGAAGCCCATGGGGTCAGAAGGCTGCAATGAGAAGCCTACTCACCGCAACAAAGAATAGACCCCCGCTCGCCGAAACTAGAGAAAGCTCGCATGCAGCAATGAAGACCCAATACAGCCAAAAATAAATAAATAAAACATAAAGTATAGAATCTTAAAAAAGCAACAAAAAATCTATAAAGAATATTACGAGAATAGAATCACAGGCCAGTTTCTCCTTTGAATATGCATGCAAAATGTGTAAAGAGAAGCACAAACTGTATCCATGGTATGTAAAACAATCATATATCAGAATCAAAGTAGCTTTATTCTGGCAATGCAAGGTTGCTTTAATGTCCAAACATGAAACTGATCCCAGGAATGAATTAGAGTGGGGAAAGAAGTCATTTAAAACTGAAATCTTGGGACTTCCCTGGTGGTCCAGTATTTAGAACATGACGCTTTCACTGCTGGGGCCCTGGGGTCCAATCCCAGGTCAGGGAACTAAGATCCTGCAAGACATGAGGCAGGGCCCCGAAAAAAACAGAAAAAGGAAAGAAAGAAGTCTTAACCAGGAGACGCACAAGATCGAATAAACATAACAGATAACACCTTATGAAAAGTAGGTGAAGATTATGGAATATTCTAACATTTAAAACAAAAAGAAAGTTTTAAAGATTCAAAAGGATGTGACAAATATTGTACATCGGCAAAAATGAAATGAAATAAAATATAAAAATGATGGGAACCCAAAATTCCAGATGCCCAAGTCCTGTCTCTGAAGAGTCTCATTCAATGGGTTCAGGATTTCCTCTATATTTAAAAACCTGCAGGTGATTCTGGTATGATTCACAGACACAATGTAAAGCTTCTCTTTTACAGGAAAGAATGCCAGATTATTTTGTTATCTTATAGTTATACTAACAGGTTGTACTATTGACGGATAAGTCTGCTGTCAAAATGCACCCCCACTAGGGGTAAAAAAGGAACTAGTAGTCTCTACTGCTACTTGGTGGCAACATGCATGTATTGCAAGGGCAATTATTGTAACAGTCCAAATTAGTGGAACATTTTAGAATTGGAAGACTACATACAGATCATCTAGTCAAGGTTCCAACTATTAAAGTTGTGAAAACTAAGGCCCATATAAATGACATGATTTATCTCCAAAGAGCATTAGTGAAAGTATGAAATAAATATCTCTGAACTTTTAATTTAGTGCCGTTTTTATTAATCTCAAGTATTAGCTTAAACTTGAGTGTGACAGATTTGGGATTGAATTCTTGCTCACGTTTACTGGTTGCGTGCCTTTTAGTAAGTTACTAAAACACTTTTCTTAAAAATAGACGTATTTATTTATTTATCTTTGGCTGCCTAGGCTCTTCGTTGCTGTGCGCGGGCTTTCTCTAGTTGTGGTGAGCGGGGGCTACTCTTTGTTGCAGTACGCGGGCTTCTCATTGTGGTGGCTTCTCGTTGTTGCTGAGCACGGGGTCTAGGTGCGTGGGCTTCAGTAGCTGTGGTTCACGGGCTCTAGCACGCAGGCTCAGTAGTTGTGGCACATGGTCTTAGTTGCTCCGTGGCATGTGGGATCTTCCCGGACCAGGGCTCAAACGTGTGTCCCGTGCACTGGCAGGTGGATCCTTAACCACCGCGCCAACAGGGAAGCCCTACTAATACACTTTTAACTTTGCTTTTCACGTATGTAAAACGGTGAGCCTTGACTGATATAGAATATGAGATAACCCAGCACTGTTCTTAACACATATATGTAGTTAAAATTTTTTGGCTCTCATCCCACTTAAACAGCCTCTATCCCCTTAATAATGAATGTGTCTTTCAGCTAGCAGAGCGCCCCAGAGCTGACCACATTCTGGCAAGAGATATAGGATTCTTTTTCTTACTGGGGGTTCTTTATACCTGATATTTGAAGCGCACTTAAACTTGAACAACTCTTGTTTATACTGTATTAATGGATTTGATGGATGAATTTTAGAAAGTAATATGCAGGAATTGAGCTGCCTTACTCTCAAGAAATATAATTCGATAGTGGTGGCTAGAACGATAAACAGTGTTTGGACAGGGAGTCCATATTGGATGTGAACTTCCTGTACTCCCATTCGTCTATTAAGAATAAATGGAATCCTTTCAAAATGTGTTCTAAAGGGCAGTTATTTCTTTCTGCCTCATTTAAGTTACCTGCAAGAAAAAGACAATCTCCTGCATCCTTGTTTAATAGGCTTTTAACATAAAGCAGATAAGTTTTTGCAACATTTCCCAAACTTTTCGTTATCCAATTGGCTGAGGCTTCTCAACGATTATCATTTCACAACAATATCTCCATCTTCAGCTTCTTTCAATGAATTGGCCTAATAGATGTGCCATTAAAACAGAGCTTCACTCTCAACGTAGTTTTAATTTTGTATTCAAAGGGTATGAAGGATTCAGCCATAACAGTGAGTGGATTTCTGATACATGCTACATGATGGATGCAACTAATTGAAAGGAGTCAGGCATGAAAGGCTACATATTGTATGGTTCCATTTATATGAAATGTCCAGCAGTGGCAAATCCATACACACAGAAAAGATTCTACATTAGTGGTTGCCAGGGGTTTGGAAGAGAGGGAAATAGGGAATGACTCCTTAAAATGGGTGTAGGTTTCCTCTTGGTTGATGAAAATGTTTTGCAGCTAGGCAGTGGTGATAGTTGCACAACATTGTGACAGTAGTAAATTCCACTGAATGGTACGGTGAATTGTAAAATGATCCAAATGGTGGATTTTGTGTTATGTTCCTTTTACTACAATAAAAAGGAGAAAGAATTCGGGAAAGACTTAGAGTTTGGGAAACTAAGGTGAACTGGTCAAGAAAAAGACAGCTCTATTGTTCAGTTTTCTCTCAGCTCTCCCAGTGCATTAATCCTCAGCCAAAAGTAGCCTGAACTTGTAGATGATAGTCATTCAACACAGTCCAGGGAAAAGTAAATAAAATAAAACCCAACTCTTCTTCTTTAGCACATGTAGGAAAGGTTAGCTTGCTGCTCAGCCACGTGGACATTCATGAAGACGTTTCACTTTAGGTGTCCTCTACTTCAGTACTTTACTCACTTGAGCTCATTCACACATGTAGGCAACAGCATTCCTTAATTCGATGGAATCTGCAGCACTGGTTGTGATCGGTCTCATGGAAAGAAAAGGAAAGGTGGCGCGGAAGCCAAGGGAAGAGATTTTCAAGACAGAGACGTTGTTTAAGATCTGACTCGGCTTGGCGGTCACAAAGATAAGGATTGAGAAGTAGTGCCCTGGACTTGTCAACGGAGAAATCATTGGGGGCTTCAAGGAGATCAGTTTCGCGAGAGTAGTGGGGCAGAAACCAGACCGCAGTGTGGATGGGAGGGGAGAAATGGGGGGCAAGTCAAGAAATTGATGGCAAAGGGAAAGAAGGGAGGGGTGGATAGGAGGACAGGAGAATGGAATGGAGGAGAGCATTTCCTTGTGGCTCTTTAATATGGCTGGGAGGGGCCAACAGAGAAGGAGAGCGTGAAGATGTAGGAAGAGGGGGTGGCATCCCGAGCCCAAGGAGGACTGGCCCCTGTCTTCAGCTCCCACCAGCTGGATGTTCCCTCCCTCTAGCTTTCCACGTAGGCTGTGGAAGTTGCCCCTTGCCTCCTTGGATCAGCCACCCTTGATTCGTTCGTCCTTTTCTTATTTCTCAGCACATCTGGGTCATACGTTATGTGAAGACAAACAAATCACCACGGATGCTTAATTTTCTTGAAAAATCCCCAGGCAGGTACCATTTTGGAGACCTACATATTGTGCCTCAGCAAGCCAAAGTAGCCCATATTTCCTCTCTCATTGGGAGAGATTGCTGTTTCTTGGAGAACCTGATGAAGAGGGTGACTCGCACTTAGGAATAACGTTGCTTGAAAAGTGCAAAAGGTGAGGTAGTTTGGCTCTGAGGGGCCTCTGAGGCCTGAGACTTCCTGAGAGATGGCAGACTCACAGCTCCCATTTCCCTCTGACCCTGGGCTATGAGCTCATCAAATGAGATGGTAAATAAAGTCACTGACATGGTTTAAAGGATAATTTAGTTCTCTCAGAGCAAATTGAATGGGATTTGCATACAACATATGGATGAAATATCCATACGATGGGGCTTGACCATATCCTCATGGTTCCCCTTCCCTTTTCTACATCTGGCCCCTTTAGCTCTGCAGACTTAACCCCACACCATCAGTCCACCCAGTCGGTCCGCTGAACGTCTCTTGCTCCTTCGCATCTGGTCGTTGTCGTCACCTTGTTCTCCACTACCGCCTCCTGCGGTAGCTGTTAGGTCCAGGGAGGTTGGTTCACTGTGAGCAAGTAACTGTCAACTCCATGGACAGGTGGAAGTGACTTGGCAGCCGGGATTTGCCCATCCTGAGTTCATTATACCCATGAGGGTCAAGGAGAATGGGGATGCAGCTGGTCTGCAGAGCCCCGGCAGTTCTGAGACACATGCTCCTGGATCCACACGTTGCTCCATACCCAGCCTTGCCTTGCTTTGTTCTCTGTCTTGACTCCATCCAGGTTTCTGCTCTCCTTGTCCCTTTGGGGAGGGAGGCCAGTACCAGCCCAGGTGTAGTCCCCCAAAGCTTCCTACTTCCAAGCGTCACGTAGGCTTGTACATCCCCTTGCTTGGGTTGCCCTGGCATTCGTGCCAACAAGTTGAGTGGTTTATGCCCTAGGCTCTCTCTTCTGGCAAGAATGTGCCTGAAAATCTCCATCTCTGGTTTGGTGGCCCCCAAAAATTCCCAGTCAGTTTTGGTGAGGGGACACTTGGTGACAGTGTTGTCTTTCGAAATGAGTAGTTCCGTTACCGACAATACTTTGCTCCCCATACATTATTTATAAGGTTTCCCTGTTTGTATGTGCAAACTATTTGTGTGTATATTTGGAGAAATACATTGTACAGCCCTCTTTTTTATTTCTTCCACACACCCTAGAGATGTCATAGAGGCAGTAAATATGTCCAACTTTTTGAGAAATTGGAACAATCAAGACTTACCTGTATGGAATGCTGTTAATGATGTCAATTCCCGCGACAGTACCTTTCATCTGACACACTTAGGGACTGTTAACAGATTAAAAGCAGTAAGAGACACGGATAGAGAGAATTTTCATTATCTTGTGCTCTGAAATCTTGGATTTTCATTGGTTTCAATGGGCCTGAAATTGTATTTTCTTTAGTAGGCACATAGAAGCCTCTAGCGGTATTCTTAATAAAGCAAGGTGAGTTATAAGCAATCATCTGATGGAGGGTAAATGTACCACAGTCCAGTTTAAGAAAAATACAATATAAAAGTCTTACCATGGAAGAAAATCTTTATATGATCTTTTGAAAAAACAAAGCTTCAAGAAACATAAAGACATGACACCATATTCAGTTTAAAGTCAGTGACTTGTAAGCAAGGCAAAGCAAAGACAGTCTGATTAAGACCATTGCATTGTTCTGGCATTTTTTAGGTCTCACCCATTTCTGTGGCCTTTTTAGAACCTAAGCTTCTAGGGCACAGAGAACTTCATCTTGACGTAGGGCTGAGCAAATGCACGGAGCATTTCTCAATAAGTAGGCATTAAATTCTTAGTCCAGAAGGAGCCTTGAGATGCCCTCTCTTTACTCCTTGGTAGAACTGTTTTAACCATCCCCTGAAAACAGATTTTTTTCTTTAAATCTCAAAATTCAGAGATTCCACAATCAGAAGTTACTTCTCATTATTGCCTTGTGGTCTGCTGTGGGCATCTGTCGAATGGTGTGAACTCTGCGTGGGGAGCCTGGCCTACCCTCCAGGCCCACGGTTTGGGCTGTGGTGGTGCCATGCTGTGCTCAGGGGCCTTCTTTTTTGGAAGTCTGGGCTCCAGTGAGCCTTGGTCGTGTTCTTTTATGGAACCTTGGGTGCTAGACCACTCTGACCCTCAGTCTCATTTGCAGGTTCTGGGGAGGATTAAATGAGCTCATGGGATATCCAGGTGACTGAGGCAGAGTCGGCTCGGGATGAATCTTTGCTTCGTTTTCATTAGCTGCGGAGAAGACGATGACAGCTTGGTGCCTCTCCAACTTTAATATGGGTATGCCTCTCTTGGGGATCTTGTTAAATGCAGGCTGGTATTCAGTAGTTCTGGGTGGGGCCTGGATTCTGTGCTTCTAACAAGCTCCTAGGTGAGGGTGACGCTGAGGGCAAGGGTTTGGCACCTGTGTTTCTCCCTTTCTGGAAGAGCAGGATGTCTGCCCCACCCCCACCCCGAGAGGAGAAAACATCCGCAATGTGACTACTAGGAACCAGCTTCCCTCACATGCAAGGGTCCTGTACCACTGCTCCCAACCATTCCGTCTGAGGCGCAGCAAGCCAAAACACTGAAATGCTGAGGTTTGCAGCAAAGAGGAGGTTTATTCACAGGGCAGCCAAGCGAGGACGTGACGTGACAATAGGTCTCAAATCCGCCTCCCCAAAGGCAAGGGGCTTTGGGTATCTGTGGGATAAAGAATAAAGAAGCAGGGCAGTATGAGGCATGGGGAGCATGAGGAAAGGTGATTGGAAAAACGTGTGCTCATCATTGTTCTGAGCTGGCCTAACTAGGCTACAGGCCTCAGCACATTCTCAGGCTGGAGTTTTCGGCCCTCTGATGGCAGGAGGTCAAAAGGCACTTGCCCGGGTGGAAGATCGGTGGTCCTCTCCACTCTAAACCAGCTCAGCCTAACCAGGCACAGCTGATTCCAAGTTCCTGGAGGATCACGGGGCAAACATCTTATTGCTTATGCTACATGCTACTTGGAGGACGTGCAGGTGTTCAAGCTACCTTGATGAGTGAAGACCGGGATTTGACTAATCATGACACCTTGTTTCACCTCCAGGCGAGCAGAAGAGAGCTGTAGGCTGAGTCTGGCTCCTAGCACCTGGAATTGGAGGCAGGTGGTTTAAAAACGGGCTTTCCCACCCTCTGTGTGATATAAGGTAGATAGACTATTGAACCTTCCTGTGCCTGTTTCTCCACAAGCAGCATGGGGACACTCAGAGTCCCTCTCTTGGGGGCTGTTATGGGGGTTCAGTGAGATATAGATGCATGCACGGGCACACGGGAGACACCCAGTGTGTGTTCCCTTCGTGCTTATTTTTATTAGGACACCAGTATTGTTAGAACATTTCTGGTTTGGACAACAAATTAGATAGGTGGTCATTGCTATAGTTTATGCGAGAGCAATTCACATTGCCATTTGCAAAAAAGTAGTTGGTTGTCCAGTGGGGATTATAAACATCCGTTTAACATGAGCTACTGAACAGATAGTTCACACAGTAAGTACTTTATTTAAAATCAATTCTCTTTGTTTTCTTAAGCAATTGTTAACCCCCAATTTCGTGAGTACTACCAAGTAAGTCACTTGAAAATCATCTAGAGCAATCTATTTCACTTAGCAAGCCTAAAGCTATAGTTCAACCATTTTATTGACTGTTCTATGACAAAAATTACTCTAAACAGCTATTCCCTGGATAAGTAATCAGCTAAAGCTAGTTTGACTGACTAAATCGATTTACTGAGTTAATAAGCCAGTTGTTTTAGAATAGGTCGAATTCATATTTCTCATCCATTCTGCATTAAACTGTTTCCCATTCGTACATACCCACATTCCTACTTCTGTGCTGTAGGGCTTGGCTGAACTACACCTGCCTTCAGTGAAACTTTTCTCTCCTGCACAATTGGAGATAATTTTAGTCTCGTGACTCCCACGGGGTTACCTCTGTTGTGACACTTGACCCTTTGGTGGCATATTTTATTTGAAAAAGCCTTCCGTTACTCCGGGCACGTCAAACAGTAAATGCTTTCTCTTCGTAAACCTGCATAACAATTTTCTGAACTCTTCTGCTCTGGGCAAGATTCATCAGTACACCAGGCAAACATAGTGAAAGAGGAGACAGTACTTGTGTTGCATTCAATTGGGTCTTGATACCTAAGTGTGACTCTTAACCAAGGATTATGCAGTAGTTAAGGACACAGATTCAAGTTGTTTAGGGTGTGTCCTAAAGTGTCAGTGGCAGAATTTAAGTCTCTACTCTGGAAATTGTAGACCTGAGACAAACTACTTCCCTAAACGTCATTTGCTACGTCTGAGAAAGATAATAGTATCTACCTTGTCGTAGACTGAATAATACCATTGCCCCCAAATGTCCACATTCTACTCTCCAGAACCTGTGAATGTGACCTTAAATGGCAGAAGGCACTTTGCCAGTGGGATGAAAGTAATGGTTCTCAGATGGGAAGATTCTCCTGGACTACCTGGATGGGCCCAAATATAACCACTGGTGTTCTCGTAAGAGAGAGGCAGAGGGAATTTGTACTCCAAAGAGAATGTGATGACGAAGTTGGGGTTGCATTGATGTGGCCAGAAGTGAAGGAATGCTGGCGAGGAAACAAACAGATTCCCGCTTAGAGCCTCTAGAAGGAGGATGGATGGCCCTGTCGACTTCTGGTTTCAGCCCAGGGAAACTGGTTTTGGACCTCTGTCTTGCAGAACCATAAGAAAATAAGTGTGTTGTGTTAGAAGCAAGCACATTTGTAGTCATTTGTTACAGCAGCCATAGGGAACTAATGCCTACCTCATAGGAAGTAGTTCTCCAATTAAAATGTGTGACTGGAAACACACTTAGTGGCATGTGTGACACACACTAGTTATGCTACCGTAGGTCGTTCTTGGAAACTGAAGCCTTGGTTTTGAGAGATCATCAAAACCAGTACAATGGTTGCCATGTTTCTCCTTGTTCAGCCTGGTGACCAACCCGGTAGAGAGAGCTCCATCCTTTCCCACAGGACCCCAACTGTGGGTACGTAGAGGGAAGCGGTTATGTCTCCCTTAAGGCACCTTTTTCTTTTCCTTTCTACTTTTGTCTTCATTAATCTTCATCCAACTGACCTTTCTAAATTTTACAGAAAACAAAACCATTTCTCCATGGATTCAGATACTACCCCAAGTTAATATTCCAACCAAGTTCTTGTTCTTCCGGGTCTCATCACCAGAAATTGCTGAGCCTAACTCTACTCTAGTTTCTAGGATCACTCATTTTCTCATTTCTCCCTTCTCCTTTTAGTTCAGAGTCTTGTCAATTTAGTTCCTTCCCTAACCACAACTTATAGTACGGTGGCACAGCAAAGTGATGAAAGTCTAGACGGTCTGGTTTTAATCCCGGGTTTTGCCACCTACTTACTGTGTGGCATTAGGCAAGCTCTTCAACGTCTCTGGGCCTCAGTTGCCCCCAGAAGAGTGAACATTATGAATATTCCCTACATCTAGGGTTGCCATTATGAGGAATAAGTGAGTTAATATTTGGTAAGCCCTTAGAATAGTACTTGTTATAGTCTAAGCACTACAGTTGTGCTTGTTAATAATAATAAATGAAATTCCAAGCGTATAACTTACTCAACATTCTGTCATAACTTTGAAGTGTTGGTCTATCTGTTGGCTCACATTGCAGGTAAATGAGTCGAGGCATGGGCTGAGGCATTGCTATCACTGGGTGGTGTGTTCCCAGAACTTGGAACAGCGGTGTGAAATGGGTAGTGGTTCTATTGGAGACAGGGCAGACTGGAAAATGACAGCCTGGGAAGGAGGTGTGGTGTCCATAGCTTTGGTGTTAGAGGTGCTGCCTGCTGAAGCACCAGTGCCGGCCTAAGCCATAAATGGGGTGCTGGGGTAAAGAGGAGCAGGATGGAAGATGACAGCGTGGGAAGGAGGTGTGGTGTCCATAGGTTCGGGGTCTGACGGGCTTCCTGCTGAAGCACCGATGCCCGGCAGGGCCGTAAATGGGGTGCTGGGAAAAACAGGAGCAGAATGGAAGATGACAGCGTGTGAAGGTGGTGTGGTGTCCATAGGTTCGGGGTCTGACGTGCTTCCTGCTGAAGCACCGATGCCCGCCAGGGCCGTAAATGGGGTGGTCGGGAAAACAGGAGCAGAACGGAAGATGACAGCGTGTGAAGGTGGTGTGGTGTCCATAGGTTCGGGGTCTGACGGGCTTCCTGCTGAAGCACCGATGCCCGCCAGGGACATAAATGGGGTGGTCGGGAAAACAGGAGCAGAATGGAAGATGACAGCGTGTGAAGGTGGTGTGGTGTCCATAGGTTCGGGGTCTGACGTGCTTCCTGCTGAAGCACCGATGCCCGCCAGGGCCGTAAATGGGGTGGTCGGGAAAACAGGAGCAGAATGGAAGATGACAGCGTGTGAAGGTGGTGTGGTGTCCATAGGTTCGGGGTCTGACGTGCTTCCTGCTGAAGCACCGATGCCCACCAGGGCCGTAAATGGGGTGCTGGGGAAAACAGGAGCAGAATGGAAGAGGACAGCGTGTGAAGGAGGTGTGGTGTCCATAGCTTCCATATTAGAGGTACTGCCTGCCTTATCTGAGAGCAGAGAATGAAAGTGGGAGAGCCTCTTCCTAGATTCTAACTCGTCTGAATTTATAGCACTGGCTCTGCCTGGCTTTATGACATATCCATTGTACGTGTCACAGAGAAAGTGCAGGCGGGGCAGGGGGTGATGCAGGGGTCACATGCAAGCCCAGCTGCTGGCTTAACCCCGGCCCAAAGGCAAAGGGCAGGGCCCCTTCTGGACTTTCTAGTGGCTGGGACTTCTGGCTGTGGGTGGCAGGTGTTTGGCACCAGATGGGCCACCATGCGGAGACTGTTGGGGACTGTGGAAGCCTCCTCCAGAGCTCACCCTGCCTGGCGACTGGCTCTGCAGGCCCCTCAGCCCTGCGTATGTATCGGCCAGGCCTTCCCCACCACGGGGCCCAGAGGCCAGAGCCTGCTCAGACCTGAGGGCAGGAGGCAGCCAGAGCTTACCAGGGTGTGGGCCACCTCGTCCGCAGACCTCCCCAGCTCTTCTGCGAGACCTGGAGACAGGATCGCCTTCTCCAGGGCTGCTCAGCTGCCAGCATCACCATGAGCCAGGTGGCCAAGGTTTCTGAGCAGGAGATGCAGAGCCCTGATCCGACTGGATGCTGCAGCCCACGATGTCCCTTCCTGGCAGATAGGTTCTTTCTTCACTTCTGTTTTGAAATTTGGTAAAAGAACATTTAAACCTTGGCCTGTCCTTCAGGGTATATAGATGGTAGTGGCTTAGCCGGGATTCAATCCAAGCCTGTGTGATTCCAGAGCTTGTGCTCTGGACTGTGGTGCCTCCTTATCGTATATGCTTCATGTGTTACTTGTTTTTCTTTTTTTCTTGTAGTCCTTATGGTACTTAGCCCTAAGTGCCATACCTGTAACGAACAGCTACACTGCCCTGTAGGAGGTCTTCTTTTGTTCAACGCATGAATTGGTCATCCACCACACTGTGTTCTAATCTCAGAAGATACAGGTCAGGGAGCACCAGTTGTCAGCATGGCACCATTCCATATTTCTAACTGAGGCTTGAAGCCCGTATTTTCCCTTTGTCTAGTTTGAAGGATCCAGATATGTAAAGATGATATTCTAGATAAATCATGGTCTATCCTGAAAGAAATTCACCAGTGAATTGTTCCATATGGATTAGAAGCCAGCTTCTCTGGCCTTCCTGGATTATATCCAGTAAGGCGTCTCATTCATGTCTAGAAAGCAAATATATCATTTATTGCAACTTCAGCGTGGAGCGATGTATTGGTATAAAGTACGATCAACACAATTTGGTCATTGTGAGTATGACAGCTGGGTCCACTCTTTACTACCCATATGTAACTCTAGGGATTCTTATGCCCAAGAGAGGAGACGTACTCTTGGCTGTCTAGGACAAGGGAAGCATGTGTTGTTATTCAGGAGCTGGAAGCTTCAGCATGACAGGTAGGAATTGAACAATCCTGGTCTACACATCACTTGACCTTGCTTAAAACTTGTTTCTTTGGCTTGCTTCATTGGAGTGTTTTCTCCCTCCTGGGGCTGACATTGTCTGTTATGTATCACGCATGTGACATGTAGAAGTTTCAGAACCCAAAATCATATAGATCAGTAAAAATGTATATATATATATAAACCTATTGAAACTCATACTGGGCATAATTCATATATTCCAAAATCAGTTTGACCCTCTGCTCTTGAGATTCTTTTTATGGTATGTCCCAGCAAATCTGGGCTTCCATCCCCAATAAATTTTGGGGTTGGAGGACACAAAAGCTTTTGCTCAGACCTAAATTCTGTCTGAAAACAAGGGAAATATTATAAGCCCTTTGTAACCTCTCCAAGAGCAGAAATGATTTACAGCTGTGGCATTGAACCATAATTCCTCGATCTCATTTGAGAAGAGTCCAGTTAGAAACAGTGTCTTGATTTTTGTTTCTTTTGTTTCTTCCCTGTTTTCTTGTCTTGCTTACCAACAATCCATTGTAATTCATGAGTTAGTATGGCAGCAGGCTGAGTGTTCCCTGGAGCTCATTAAATGAAGTGTTTTTCCTAAAATGACGTTTGTCTCCTTGTTTTCAGCCCCTCTTCTTTCCTCTGCCCTTTACTATAACCAGAGCTCAGCAAAAGCTGAGTGACTTTGTGCAGACCTTACTTAGGCTCAGCCTTTTTTTCTTCATTATTTTATTCATGGCTCCTCCATTTCATTGCTTGCCTTCTCGACATGTGTTGAAATCTTTCTGTGGTTGATGACTTCCAGAATATCTTGGCTTTTATTGGTTGATTAATTTTGGTATTTCTACAGTTTTATTTAGATATGGTTTCAGGAGGAACAGAAAGTAAATATATTTCCTAGTCTGCCATCTTGAGCTGAAAATCCCTGTGGATTTTAGCATCCAATGTTCCCATGGGAAAACACCCAACCATGGCCTTAATAGATGTAACACTCAAGATTTCAGCTTTTGTTGAGCAATCACTAAGGATTTCATATGTGGTCATTTCTAATGGGGAAATAATAACTATCTCATGACGTTGATTTGAGGATTAAATTAGATAATGAACATGAAAATGCTTTCTAAGATTTAAAAATCAGTCAAAATGTTTTTTGTTATTATTTGATTTGTTGCTATTTCAACTTCACTTGACAGTTGTTTATGACCTTGCGTATGTGAGAAAATGTCCTCTGGGTTATTTTTCTGAAAGCCAGAATGTATTTTTCAATAGCTCAATGGAACTGGCATCATTTGTGAAGGTTAAGGGTGAAGGGGTAAATGTTTCTTGACACCTATCACTTTACAGTGTTTTCAGGAACTAACTGACTCATGTATTCCTCTTCCAAATTTGGTTGAGGACCTCCTACCAGCCACATGCTCTACGTCAGGTGTTGGAAAGCATTTTCTGAATTTGAAATATCTTAGGCTTTGTGGGCCATATACAGTTTCTGTAGCTTCTCCTCCTCTTTCCTCTTCAACAAGCTTTCTAAACGTGAGAACCATTATTAGCTCACAGTCCCACAGATCCAGGCTGAGAGCCTGATTTGATTCGTGGGCATTATTTGCCAATTGCTGCTCTGCGTGTTCACTGAGGAGGGGGACCATGTTTGAGTAATCATTTCTTTGAATCAACTGTTGGTCTTCTGGGGCTTGTCCTTGCTCTCCTACAGTCTCTAATCAGCGTGGCATCCAGAGAGATCTTGTTAAAACATAAGTCAGATCATGTCACTCAAATTTCTTCAGTGGCTTCTTCACAGAAAATGCAAAGTCCTCAGAGTGCCTCCACAGACCTAGAAATCTGGGCCTCTGTTTCCTCTCTGACTGTTTCGTTCTCCTCTCCAATTTGCTCGCTCTGTTTTCCACACGCTGACATCCTTTCTGCTCCTTGGATACTCCAAACCTACTCTTGCCTCATTGACTTTCTGCCGCACGCCAGCCGCAGAAAGAGGATTTCACCGCCCAGGGTCAGAAGGGAAGGGGTGAGGACCTGAAGTAGCACTGACGAATGGGGTCAGAAGCCCATGGGGTCAGAAGGCTGCAATGAGAAGCCTACTCACCGCAACAAAGAATAGACCCCCGCTCGCCGAAACTAGAGAAAGCTCGCATACAGCAATGAAGACCCAATGCAGCCAAAAATAAATAAATAAAACATAAAGTATAGAATCTTAAAAAAGCAACAAAAAAATCGATAAAGAATATTACGAGAATAGAATCACAGGCCAGTTTCTCCTTTGAACATGCATGCAAAATGTGTAAAGAGAAGCACAAACTGTATCCATGGTATGTAAAACAATCATATATCAGAATCAAAGTAGCTTTATTCTGGCAACGCAAGGTTGCTTTAATGTCCAAACATGAAACTGATCCCAGGAATGAATTAGAGTGGGGAAAGAAGTCATTTAAAACTGAAATCTTGGGACTTCCCTGGTGGTCCAGTATTTAGAACATGACGCTTTCACTGCTGGGGCCCTGGGGTCCAATCCCAGGTCAGGGAACTAAGATCCTGCAAGACATGAGGCAGGGCCCCGAAAAAAACAAAGAAAGGAAAGAAAGAAGTCTTAACCAGGAGACGCACAAGATCGAATAAACATAACAGATAACACCTTATGAAAAGTAGGTGAAGATTATGGAATATTCTAAAATTTAAAACAAAAAGAAAGTTTTAAAGATTCAAAAGGATGTGACAAATATTGTACATCGGCAAAAATGAAATGAAATAAAATATAAAAATGATGGGAACCCAAAATTCCAGATGCCCAAGTCCTGTCTCTGAAGAGTCTCATTCAATGGGTTCAGGATTTCCTCTATATTTAAAAACCTGCAGGTGATTCTGGTATGATTCACAGACACAATGTAAAGCTTCTCTTTTACAGGAAAGAATGCCAGATTATTTTGTTATCTTATAGTTATACTAACAGGTTGTACTATTGACGGATAAGTCTGCTGTCAAAATGCACCCCCACTAGGGGTAAAAAAGGAACTAGTAGTCTCTACTGCTACTTGGTGGCAACATGCATGTATTGCAAGGGCAATTATTGTAACAGTCCAAATTAGTGGAACATTTTAGAATTGGAAGACTACATACAGATCATCTAGTCAAGGTTCCAACTATTAAAGTTGTGAAAACTAAGGCCCATATAAATGACATGATTTATCTCCAAAGAGCATTAGTGAAAGTATGAAATAAAAAATATCTCTGAACTTTTAATTTAGTGCCGTTTTTATTAATCTCAAGTATTAGCTTAAACTTGAGTGTGACAGATTTGGGATTGAATTCTTGCTCACGTTTACTGGTTGCGTGCCTTTTAGTAAGTTACTAAAACACTTTTCTTAAAAATAGACGTATTTATTTATTTATCTTTGGCTGCCTAGGCTCTTCGTTGCTGTGCGCGGGCTTTCTCTAGTTGCGGTGAGCGGGGGCTACTCTTTGTTGCAGTACGCGGGCTTCTCATTGTGGTGGCTTCTCGTTGTTGCTGAGCACGGGGTCTAGGTGCGTGGGCTTCAGTAGCTGTGGTTCACGGGCTCTAGCACGCAGGCTCAGTAGTTGTGGCACATGGTCTTAGTTGCTCCGTGGCATGTGGGATCTTCCCGGACCAGGGCTCAAACGTGTGTCCCGTGCACTGGCAGGTGGATCCTTAACCACCGCGCCAACAGGGAAGCCCTACTAATACACTTTTAACTTTGCTTTTCACGTATGTAAAACGGTGAGCCTTGACTGATATAGAATATGAGATAACCCAGCACTGTTCTTAACACATATATGTAGTTAAAATTTTTTGGCTCTCATCCCACTTAAACAGCCTCTATCCCCTTAATAATGAATGTGTCTTTCAGCTAGCAGAGCGCCCCAGAGCTGACCACATTCTGGCAAGAGATATAGGATTCTTTTTCTTACTGGGGGTTCTTTATACCTGATATTTGAAGCGCACTTAAACTTGAACAACTCTTGTTTATACTGTATTAATGGATTTGATGGATGAATTTTAGAAAGTAATATGCAGGAATTGAGCTGCCTTACTCTCAAGAAATATAATTCGATAGTGGTGGCTAGAACGATAAACAGTGTTTGGACAGGGAGTCCATATTGGATGTGAACTTCCTGTACTCCCATTCGTCTATTAAGAATAAATGGAATCCTTTCAAAATGTGTTCTAAAGGGCAGTTATTTCTTTCTGCCTCATTTAAGTTACCTGCAAGAAAAAGACAATCTCCTGCATCCTTGTTTAATAGGCTTTTAACATAAAGCAGATAAGTTTTTGCAACATTTCCCAAACTTTTCGTTATCCAATTGGCTGAGGCTTCTCAACGATTATCATTTCACAACAATATCTCCATCTTCAGCTTCTTTCAATGAATTGGCCTAATAGATGTGCCATTAAAACAGAGCTTCACTCTCAACGTAGTTTTAATTTTGTATTCAAAGGGTATGAAGGATTCAGCCATAACAGTGAGTGGATTTCTGATACATGCTACATGATGGATGCAACTAATTGAAAGGAGTCAGGCATGAAAGGCTACATATTGTATGGTTCCATTTATATGAAATGTCCAGCAGTGGCAAATCCATACACACAGAAAAGATTCTACATTAGTGGTTGCCAGGGGTTTGGAAGAGAGGGAAATAGGGAATGACTCCTTAAAATGGGTGTAGGTTTCCTCTTGGTTGATGAAAATGTTTTGCAGCTAGGCAGTGGTGATAGTTGCACAACATTGTGACAGTAGTAAATTCCACTGAATGGTACGGTGAATTGTAAAATGATCCAAATGGTGGATTTTGTGTTATGTTCCTTTTACTACAATAAAAAGGAGAAAGAATTCGGGAAAGACTTAGAGTTTGGGAAACTAAGGTGAACTGGTCAAGAAAAAGACAGCTCTATTGTTCAGTTTTCTCTCAGCTCTCCCAGTGCATTAATCCTCAGCCAAAAGTAGCCTGAACTTGTAGATGATAGTCATTCAACACAGTCCAGGGAAAAGTAAATAAAATAAAACCCAACTCTTCTTCTTTAGCACATGTAGGAAAGGTTAGCTTGCTGCTCAGCCACGTGGACATTCATGAAGACGTTTCACTTTAGGTGTCCTCTACTTCAGTACTTTACTCACTTGAGCTCATTCACACATGTAGGCAACAGCATTCCTTAATTCGATGGAATCTGCAGCACTGGTTGTGATCGGTCTCATGGAAAGAAAAGGAAAGGTGGCGCGGAAGCCAAGGGAAGAGATTTTCAAGACAGAGACGTTGTTTAAGATCTGACTCGGCTTGGCGGTCACAAAGATAAGGATTGAGAAGTAGTGCCCTGGACTTGTCAACGGAGAAATCATTGGGGGCTTCAAGGAGATCAGTTTCGCGAGAGTAGTGGGGCAGAAACCAGACCGCAGTGTGGATGGGAGGGGAGAAATGGGGGGCAAGTCAAGAAATTGATGGCAAAGGGAAAGAAGGGAGGGGTGGATAGGAGGACAGGAGAATGGAATGGAGGAGAGCATTTCCTTGTGGCTCTTTAATATGGCTGGGAGGGGCCAACAGAGAAGGAGAGCGTGAAGATGTAGGAAGAGGGGGTGGCATCCCGAGCCCAAGGAGGACTGGCCCCTGTCTTCAGCTCCCACCAGCTGGATGTTCCCTCCCTCTAGCTTTCCACGTAGGCTGTGGAAGTTGCCCCTTGCCTCCTTGGATCAGCCACCCTTGATTCGTTCGTCCTTTTCTTATTTCTCAGCACATCTGGGTCATACGTTATGTGAAGACAAACAAATCACCACTGATGCTTAATTTTCTTGAAAAATCCCCAGGCAGGTACCATTTTGGAGACCTACATATTGTGCCTCAGCAAGCCAAAGTAGCCCATATTTCCTCTCTCATTGGGAGAGATTGCTGTTTCTTGGAGAACCTGATGAAGAGGGTGACTCGCACTTAGGAATAACGTTGCTTGAAAAGTGCAAAAGGTGAGGTAGTTTGGCTCTGAGGGGCCTCTGAGGCCTGAGACTTCCTGAGAGATGGCAGACTCACAGCTCCCATTTCCCTCTGCCCCTGGGCTATGAGCTCATCAAATGAGATGGTAAATAAAGTCACTGACATGGTTTAAAGGATAATTTAGTTCTCTCTTGTTCACTCAGAGCAAATTGAATGGGATTTGCATACAACATATGGATGAAATATCCATACGATGGGGCTTGACCATATCCTCATGGTTCCCCTTCCCTTTTCTACATCTGGCCCCTTTAGCTCTGCAGACTTAACCCCACACCATCAGTCCACCCAGTCGGTCCGCTGAACGTCTCTTGCTCCTTCGCATCTGGTCGTTGTCGTCACCTTGTTCTCCACTACCGCCTCCTGCGGTAGCTGTTAGGTCCAGAGAGGTTGGTTCACTGTGAGCAAGTAACTGTCAACTCCATGGACAGGTGGAAGTGACTTGGCAGCCGGGATTTGCCCATCCTGAGTTCATTATACCCATGAGGGTCAAGGAGAATGGGGATGCAGCTGGTCTGCAGAGCCCCGGCAGTTCTGAGACACATGCTCCTGGATCCACACGTTGCTCCATACCCAGCCTTGCCTTGCTTTGTTCTCTGTCTTGACTCCATCCAGGTTTCTGCTCTCCTTGTCCCTTTGGGGAGGGAGGCCAGTACCAGCCCAGGTGTAGTCCCCCAAAGCTTCCTACTTCCAAGCGTCACGTAGGCTTGTACATCCCCTTGCTTGGGTTGCCCTGGCATTCGTGCCAACAAGTTGAGTGGTTTATGCCCTAGGCTCTCTCTTCTGGCAAGAATGTGCCTGAAAATCTCCATCTCTGGTTTGGTGGCCCCCAAAAATTCCCAGTCAGTTTTGGTGAGGGGACACTTGGTGACAGTGTTGTCTTTCGAAATGAGTAGTTCCGTTACCGACAATCCTTTGCTCCCCATACATTATTTATAAGGTTTCCCTGTTTGTATGTGCAAACTATTTGTGTGTATATTTGGAGAAATACATTGTACAGCCCTCTTTTTTATTTCTTCCACACACCCTAGAGATGTCATAGAGACAGTAAATATGTCCAACTTTTTGAGAAATTGGAACAATCAAGACTTACCTGTATGGAATGCTGTTAATGATGTCAATTCCCGCGACAGTACCTTTCATCTGACACACTTAGGGACTGTTAGCAGATTAAAAGCAGTAAGAGACACGGATAGAGAGAATTTTCATTATCTTGTGCTCTGAAATCTTGGATTTTCATTGGTTTCAATGGGCCTGAAATTGTATTTTCTTTAGTAGGCACATAGAAGCCTCTAGCGGTATTCTTAATAAAGCAAGGTGAGTTATAAGCAATCATCTGATGGAGGGTAAATGTACCACAGTCCAGTTTAAGAAAAATACAATATAAAAGTCTTACCATGGTAGAAAATCTTTATATGATCTTTTGAAAAAACAAAGCTTCAAGAAACATAAAGACATGACACCATATTCAGTTTAAAGTCAGTGACTTGTAAGCAAGGCAAAGCAAAGACAGTCTGATTAAGACCGTTGCATTGTTCTGGCATTTTTTAGGTCTCACCCATTTCTGTGGCCTTTTTAGAACCTAAGCTTCTAGGGCACAGAGAACTTCATCTTGACGTAGGGCTGAGCAAATGCACGGAGCATTTCTCAATAAGTAGGCATTAAATTCTTAGTCCAGAAGGAGCCTTGAGATGCCCTCTCTTTACTCCTTGGTAGAACTGTTTTAACCATCCCCTGAAAACAGATTTTTTTCTTTAAATCTCAAAATTCAGAGATTCCACAATCAGAAGTTACTTCTCATTATTGCCTTGTGGTCTGCTGTGGGCATCTGTCGAATGGTGTGAACTCTGCGTGGGGAGCCTGGCCTACCCTCCAGGCCCACGGTTTGGGCTGTGGTGGTGCCATGCTGTGCTCAGGGGCCTTCTTTTTTGGAAGTCTGGGCTCCAGTGAGCCTTGGTCGTGTTCTTTTATGGAACCTTGGGTGCTAGACCACTCTGACCCTCAGTCTCATTTGCAGGTTCTGGGGAGGATTAAATGAGCTCATGGGATATCCAGGTGACTGAGGCAGAGTCGGCTCGGGATGAATCTTTGCTTCGTTTTCATTAGCTGCGGAGAAGACGATGACAGCTTGGTGCCTCTCCAACTTTAATATGGGTATGCCTCTCTTGGGGATCTTGTTAAATGCAGGCTGGTATTCAGTAGTTCTGGGTGGGGCCTGGATTCTGTGCTTCTAACAAGCTCCTAGGTGAGGGTGACGCTGAGGGCAAGGGTTTGGCACCTGTGTTTCTCCCTTTCTGGAAGAGCAGGATGTCTGCCCCACCCCCACCCCGAGAGGAGAAAACATCCGCAATGTGACTACTAGGAACCAGCTTCCCTCACATGCAAGGGTCCTGTACCACTGCTCCCAACCATTCCGTCTGAGGCGCAGCAAGCCAAAACACTGAAATGCTGAGGTTTGCAGCAAAGAGGAGGTTTATTCACAGGGCAGCCAAGCGAGGACGTGACGTGACAATAGGTCTCAAATCCGCCTCCCCAAAGGCAAGGGGCTTTGGGTATCTGTGGGATAAAGAATAAAGAAGCAGGGCAGTATGAGGCATGGGGAGCATGAGGAAAGGTGATTGGAAAAACGTGTGCTCATCATTGTTCTGAGCTGGCCTAACTAGGCTACAGGCCTCAGCACATTCTCAGGCTGGAGTTTTCGGCCCTCTGATGGCAGGAGGTCAAAAGGCACTTGCCCGGGTGGAAGATCGGTGGTCCTCTCCACTCTAAACCAGCTCAGCCTAACCAGGCACAGCTGATTCCAAGTTCCTGGAGGATCACGGGGCAAACATCTTATTGCTTATGCTACATGCTACTTGGAGGACGTGCAGGTGTTCAAGCTACCTTGATGAGTGAAGACCGGGATTTGACTAATCATGACACCTTGTTTCACCTCCAGGCGAGCAGAAGAGAGCTGTAGGCTGAGTCTGGCTCCTAGCACCTGGAATTGGAGGCAGGTGGTTTAAAAACGGGCTTTCCCACCCTCTGTGTGATATAAGGTAGATAGACTATTGAACCTTCCTGTGCCTGTTTCTCCACAAGCAGCATGGGGACACTCAGAGTCCCTCTCTTGGGGGCTGTTATGGGGGTTCAGTGAGATATAGATGCATGCACGGGCACACGGGAGACACCCAGTGTGTGTTCCCTTCGTGCTTATTTTTATTAGGACACCAGTATTGTTAGAACATTTCTGGTTTGGACAACAAATTAGATAGGTGGTCATTGCTATAGTTTATGCGAGAGCAATTCACATTGCCATTTGCAAAAAAGTAGTTGGTTGTCCAGTGGGGATTATAAACATCCGTTTAACATGAGCTACTGAACAGATAGTTCACACAGTAAGTACTTTATTTAAAATCAATTCTCTTTGTTTTCTTAAGCAATTGTTAACCCCCAATTTCGTGAGTACTACCAAGTAAGTCACTTGAAAATCATCTAGAGCAATCTATTTCACTTAGCAAGCCTAAAGCTATAGTTCAACCATTTTATTGACTGTTCTATGACAAAAATTACTCTAAACAGCTATTCCCTGGATAAGTAATCAGCTAAAGCTAGTTTGACTGACTAAATCGATTTACTGAGTTAATAAGCCAGTTGTTTTAGAATAGGTCGAATTCATATTTCTCATCCATTCTGCATTAAACTGTTTCCCATTCGTACATACCCACATTCCTACTTCTGTGCTGTAGGGCTTGGCTGAACTACACCTGCCTTCAGTGAAACTTTTCTCTCCTGCACAATTGGAGATAATTTTAGTCTCGTGACTCCCACGGGGTTACCTCTGTTGTGACACTTGACTCTTTGGTGGCATATTTTATTTGAAAAAGCCTTCCGTTACTCCGGGCACGTCAAACAGTAAATGCTTTCTCTTCGTAAACCTGCATAACAATTTTCTGAACTCTTCTGCTCTGGGCAAGATTCATCAGTACACCAGGCAAACATAGTGAAAGAGGAGACAGTACTTGTGTTGCATTCAATTGGGTCTTGATACCTAAGTGTGACTCTTAACCAAGGATTATGCAGTAGTTAAGGACACAGATTCAAGTTGTTTAGGGTGTGTCCTAAAGTGTCAGTGGCAGAATTTAAGTCTCTACTCTGGAAATTGTAGACCTGAGACAAACTACTTCCCTAAACGTCATTTCCTACGTCTGAGAAAGATAATAGTATCTACCTTGTCGTAGACTGAATAATACCATTGCCCCCAAATGTCCACATTCTACTCTCCAGAACCTGTGAATGTCACCTTAAATGGCAGAAGGCACTTTGCCAGTGGGATGAAAGTAATGGTTCTCAGATGGGAAGATTCTCCTGGACTACCTGGATGGGCCCAAATATAACCACTGGTGTTCTCGTAAGAGAGAGGCAGAGGGAATTTGTACTCCAAAGAGAATGTGATGACGAAGTTGGGGTTGCATTGATGTGGCCAGAAGTGAAGGAATGCTGGCGAGGAAACAAACAGATTCTCGCTTAGAGCCTCTAGAAGGAGGATGGATGGCCCTGTCGACTTCTGGTTTCAGCCCAGGGAAACTGGTTTTGGACCTCTGTCTTGCAGAACCATAAGAAAATAAGTGTGTTGTGTTAGAAGCAAGCACATTTGTAGTCATTTGTTACAGCAGCCATAGGGAACTAATGCCTACCTCATAGGAAGTAGTTCTCCAATTAAAATGTGTGACTGGAAACACACTTAGTGGCATGTGTGACACACACTAGTTATGCTACCGTAGGTCGTTCTTGGAAACTGAAGCCTTGGTTTTGAGAGATCATCAAAACCAGTACAATGGTTGCCATGTTTCTCCTTGTTCAGCCTGGTGACCAACCCGGTAGAGAGAGCTCCATCCTTTCCCACAGGACCCCAACTGTGGGTACGTAGAGGGAAGCGGTTATGTCTCCCTTAAGGCACCTTTTTCTTTTCCTTTCTACTTTTGTCTTCATTAATCTTCATCCAACTGACCTTTCTAAATTTTACAGAAAACAAAACCATTTCTCCATGGATTCAGATACTACCCCAAGTTAATATTCCAACCAAGTTCTTGTTCTTCCGGGTCTCATCACCAGAAATTGCTGAGCCTAACTCTACTCTAGTTTCTAGGATCACTCATTTTCTCATTTCTCCCTTCTCCTTTTAGTTCAGAGTCTTGTCAATTTAGTTCCTTCCCTAACCACAACTTATAGTACGGTGGCACAGCAAAGTGATGAAAGTCTAGACGGTCTGGTTTTAATCCCGGGTTTTGCCACCTACTTACTGTGTGGCATTAGGCAAGCTCTTCAACGTCTCTGGGCCTCAGTTGCCCCCAGAAGAGTGAACATTATGAATATTCCCTACCTCTAGGGTTGCCATTATGAGGAATAAGTGAGTTAATATTTGGTAAGCCCTTAGAATAGTACTTGTTATAGTCTAAGCACTACAGTTGTGCTTGTTAATAATAATAAATGAAATTCCAAGCGTATAACTTACTCAACATTCTGTCATAACTTTGAAGTGTTGGTCTATCTGTTGGCTCACGTTGCAGGTAAATGGGTCGAGGCATGGGCTGAGGCATTGCTATCACTGGGTGGTGTGTTCCCAGAACTTGGAACAGCGGTGTGAAATGGGTAGTGGTTCTATTGGAGACAGGGCAGACTGGAAAATGACAGCCTGGGAAGGAGGTGTGGTGTCCATAGCTTTGGTGTTAGAGGTGCTGCCTGCTGAAGCACCAGTGCCGGCCTAAGCCGTAAATGGGGTGCTGGGGTAAAGAGGAGCAGGATGGAAGATGACAGCGTGGGAAGGAGGTGTGGTGTCCATAGGTTCGGGGTCTGACGGGCTTCCTGCTGAAGCACCGATGCCCGGCAGGGCCGTAAATGGGGTGCTGGGAAAAACAGGAGCAGAATGGAAGATGACAGCGTGTGAAGGTGGTGTGGTGTCCATAGGTTCGGGGTCTGACGTGCTTCCTGCTGAAGCACCGATGCCCGCCAGGGCCGTAAATGGGGTGGTCGGGAAAACAGGAGCAGAACGGAAGATGACAGCGTGTGAAGGTGGTGTGGTGTCCATAGGTTCGGGGTCTGACGTGCTTCCTGCTGAAGCACCGATGCCCGCCAGGGCCGTAAATGGGGTGGTCGGGAAAACAGGAGCAGAATGGAAGATGACAGCGTGTGAAGGTGGTGTGGTGTCCATAGGTTCGGGGTCTGACGTGCTTCCTGCTGAAGCACCGATGCCCGCCAGGGCCGTAAATGGGGTGGTCGGGAAAACAGGAGCAGAATGGAAGATGACAGCGTGTGAAGGTGGTGTGGTGTCCATAGGTTCGGGGTCTGACGTGCTTCCTGCTGAAGCACCGATGCCCACCAGGGCCGTAAATGGGGTGCTGGGGAAAACAGGAGCAGAATGGGAGAGGACAGCGTGTGAAGGAGGTGTGGTGTCCATAGCTTCCATATTAGAGGTACTGCCTGCCTGATCTGAGAGCAGAGAGTGAAAGTGGGAGAGCCTCTTCCTAGATTCTAACTCGTCTGAATTTATAGCACTGGCTCTGCCTGGCTTTATGACATATCCATTGTACGTGTCACAGAGAAAGTGCAGGCGGGGCAGGGGGTGATGCAGGGGTCACATGCAAGCCCAGCTGCTGGCTTAACCCCGGCCCAAAGGCAAAGGGCAGGGCCCCTTCTGGACTTTCTAGTGGCTGGGACTTCTGGCTGTGGGTGGCAGGTGTTTGGCACCAGATGGGCCACCATGCGGAGACTGTTGGGGACTGTGGAAGCCTCCTCCAGAGCTCACCCTGCCTGGCGACTGGCTCTGCAGGCCCCTCAGCCCTGCGTATGTATCGGCCAGGCCTTCCCCACCACGGGGCCCAGAGGCCAGAGCCTGCTCAGACCTGAGGGCAGGAGGCAGCCAGAGCTTACCAGGGTGTGGGCCACCTCGTCCGCAGACCTCCCCAGCTCTTCTGCGAGACCTGGAGACAGGATCGCCTTCTCCAGGGCTGCTCAGCTGCCAGCATCACCATGAGCCAGGTGGCCAAGGTTTCTGAGCAGGAGATGCAGAGCCCTGATCCGACTGGATGCTGCAGCCCACGATGTCCCTTCCTGGCAGATAGGTTCTTTCTTCACTTCTGTTTTGAAATTTGGTAAAAGAACATTTAAACCTTGGCCTGTCCTTCAGGGTATATAGATGGTAGTGGCTTAGCCGGGATTCAATCCAAGCCTGTGTGATTCCAGAGCTTGTGCTCTGGACTGTGGTGCCTCCTTATCGTATATGCTTCATGTGTTACTTGTTTTTCTTTTTTTCTTGTAGTCCTTATGGTACTTAGCCCTAAGTGCCATACCTGTAACGAACAGCTACACTGCCCTGTAGGAGGTCTTCTTTTGTTCAACGCATGAATTGGTCATCCACCACACTGTGTTCTAATCTCAGAAGATACAGGTCAGGGAGCACCAGTTGTCAGCATGGCACCATTCCATATTTCTAACTGAGGCTTGAAGCCCGTATTTTCCCTTTGTCTAGTTTGAAGGATCCAGATATGTAAAGATGATATTCTAGATAAATCATGGTCTATCCTGAAAGAAATTCACCAGTGAATTGTTCCATATGGATTAGAAGCCAGCTTCTCTGGCCTTCCTGGATTATATCCAGTAAGGCGTCTCATTCATGTCTAGAAAGCAAATATATCATTTATTGCAACTTCAGCGTGGAGCGATGTATTGGTATAAAGTACGATCAACACAATTTGGTCATTGTGAGTATGACAGCTGGGTCCACTCTTTACTACCCATATGTAACTCTAGGGATTCTTATGCCCAAGAGAGGAGACGTACTCTTGGCTGTCTAGGACAAGGGAAGCATGTGTTGTTATTCAGGAGCTGGAAGCTTCAGCATGACAGGTAGGAATTGAACAATCCTGGTCTACACATCACTTGACCTTGCTTAAAACTTGTTTCTTTGGCTTGCTTCATTGGAGTGTTTTCTCCCTCCTGGGGCTGACATTGTCTGTTATGTATCACGCATGTGACATGTAGAAGTTTCAGAACCCAAAATCATATAGATCAGTAAAAATGTATATATATATATAAACCTATTGAAACTCATACTGGGCATAATTCATATATTCCAAAATCAGTTTGACCCTCTGCTCTTGAGATTCTTTTTATGGTATGTCCCAGCAAATCTGGGCTTCCATCCCCAATAAATTTTGGGGTTGGAGGACACAAAAGCTTTTGCTCAGACCTAAATTCTGTCTGAAAACAAGGGAAATATTATAAGCCCTTTGTAACCTCTCCAAGAGCAGAAATGATTTACAGCTGTGGCATTGAACCATAATTCCTCGATCTCATTTGAGAAGAGTCCAGTTAGAAACAGTGTCTTGATTTTTGTTTCTTTTGTTTCTTCCCTGTTTTCTTGTCTTGCTTACCAACAATCCATTGTAATTCATGAGTTAGTATGGCAGCAGGCTGAGTGTTCCCTGGAGCTCATTAAATGAAGTGTTTTTCCTAAAATGACGTTTGTCTCCTTGTTTTCAGCCCCTCTTCTTTCCTCTGCCCTTTACTATAACCAGAGCTCAGCAAAAGCTGAGTGACTTTGTGCAGACCTTACTTAGGCTCAGCCTTTTTTTCTTCATTATTTTATTCATGGCTCCTCCATTTCATTGCTTGCCTTCTCGACATGTGTTGAAATCTTTCTGTGGTTGATGACTTCCAGAATATCTTGGCTTTTATTGGTTGATTAATTTTGGTATTTCTACAGTTTTATTTAGATATGGTTTCAGGAGGAACAGAAAGTAAATATATTTCCTAGTCTGCCATCTTGAGCTGAAAATCCCTGTGGATTTTAGCATCCAATGTTCCCATGGGAAAACACCCAACCATGGCCTTAATAGATGTAACACTCAAGATTTCAGCTTTTGTTGAGCAATCACTAAGGATTTCATATGTGGTCATTTCTAATGGGGAAATAATAACTATCTCATGACGTTGATTTGAGGATTAAATTAGATAATGAACATGAAAATGCTTTCTAAGATTTAAAAATCAGTCAAAATGTTTTTTGTTATTATTTGATTTGTTGCTATTTCAACTTCACTTGACAGTTGTTTATGACCTTGCGTATGTGAGAAAATGTCCTCTGGGTTATTTTTCTGAAAGCCAGAATGTATTTTTCAATAGCTCAATGGAACTGGCATCATTTGTGAAGGTTAAGGGTGAAGGGGTAAATGTTTCTTGACACCTATCACTTTACAGTGTTTTCAGGAACTAACTGACTCATGTATTCCTCTTCCAAATTTGGTTGAGGACCTCCTACCAGCCACATGCTCTACGTCAGGTGTTGGAAAGCATTTTCTGAATTTGAAATATCTTAGGCTTTGTGGGCCATATACAGTTTCTGTAGCTTCTCCTCCTCTTTCCTCTTCAACAAGCTTTCTAAACGTGAGAACCATTATTAGCTCACAGTCCCACAGATCCAGGCTGAGAGCCTGATTTGATTCGTGGGCATTATTTGCCAATTGCTGCTCTGCGTGTTCACTGAGGAGGGGGACCATGTTTGAGTAATCATTTCTTTGAATCAACTGTTGGTCTTCTGGGGCTTGTCCTTGCTCTCCTACAGTCTCTAATCAGCGTGGCATCCAGAGAGATCTTGTTAAAACATAAGTCAGATCATGTCACTCAAATTTCTTCAGTGGCTTCTTCACAGAAAATGCAAAGTCCTCAGAGTGCCTCCACAGACCTAGAAATCTGGGCCTCTGTTTCCTCTCTGACTGTTTCGTTCTCCTCTCCAATTTGCTCGCTCTGTTTTCCACACGCTGACATCCTTTCTGCTCCTTGGATACTCCAAACCTACTCTTGCCTCATTGACTTTCTGCCGCACGCCAGCCGCAGAAAGAGGATTTCACCGCCCAGGGTCAGAAGGGAAGGGGTGAGGACCTGAAGTAGCACTGACGAATGGGGTCAGAAGCCCATGGGGTCAGAAGGCTGCAATGAGAAGCCTACTCACCGCAACAAAGAATAGACCCCCGCTCGCCGAAACTAGAGAAAGCTCGCATGCAGCAATGAAGACCCA
The DNA here is from genome assembly GCF_964270905.1 of Leucopleurus acutus. Lineage (NCBI taxonomy): Eukaryota > Metazoa > Chordata > Mammalia > Artiodactyla > Delphinidae > Leucopleurus > Leucopleurus acutus. The sequence continues at coordinate 147,551 of NW_028138972.1, forward strand.
ATGCAGCCAAAAATAAATAAATAAAACATAAAGTATAGAATCTTAAAAAAGCAACAAAAAAATCGATAAAGAATATTACGAGAATAGAATCACAGGCCAGTTTCTCCTTTGAACATGCATGCAAAATGTGTAAAGAGAAGCACAAACTGTATCCATGGTATGTAAAACAATCATATATCAGAATCAAAGTAGCTTTATTCTGGCAACGCAAGGTTGCTTTAATGTCCAAACATGAAACTGATCCCAGGAATGAATTAGAGTGGGGAAAGAAGTCATTTAAAACTGAAATCTTGGGACTTCCCTGGTGGTCCAGTATTTAGAACATGAAGCTTTCACTGCTGGGGCCCTGGGGTCCAATCCCAGGTCAGGGAACTAAGATCCTGCAAGACATGAGGCAGGGCCCCGAAAAAAACAAAGAAAGGAAAGAAAGAAGTCTTAACCAGGAGACGCACAAGATCGAATAAACATAACAGATAACACCTTATGAAAAGTAGGTGAAGATTATGGAATATTCTAAAATTTAAAACAAAAAGAAAGTTTTAAAGATTCAAAAGGATGTGACAAATATTGTACATAGGCAAAAATAAAATGAAATAAAATATACAAATGATGGGAACCCAAAATTCCAGATGCCCAAGTCCTGTCTCTGAAGAGTCTCATTCAATGGGTTCAGGATTTCCTCTATATTTAAAAACCTGCAGGTGATTCTGGTATGATTCACAGACACAATGTAAAGCTTCTCTTTTACAGGAAAGAATGCCAGATTATTTTGTTATCTTATAGTTATACTAACAGGTTGTACTATTGACGGATAAGTCTGCTGTCAAAATGCACCCCCACTAGGGGTAAAAAAGGAACTAGTAGTCTCTACTGCTACTTGGTGGCAGCATGCATGTATTGCAAGGGCAATTATTGTAGCAGTCCAAATTAGTGGAACATTTTAGAATTGGAAGACTACATACAGATCATCTAGTCAAGGTTCCAACTATTAAAGTTGTGAAACCTAAGGCCCATATAAATGACATGATTTATCTCCAAAGAGCATTAGTGAAAGTATGAAATAAAAAATATCTCTGAACTTTTAATTTAGTGCCGTTTTTATTAATCTCAAGTATTAGCTTAAACTTGAGTGTGCTCACGTTTACTGGTTGCGTGCCTTTTAGTAAGTTACTAAAACACTTTTCTTAAAAATAGACGTATTTATTTATTTATCTTTGGCTGCCTAGGCTCTTCGTTGCTGTGCGCGGGCTTTCTCTAGTTGCGGTGAGCGGGGGCTACTCTTTGTTGCAGTACGCGGGCTTCTCATTGTGGTGGCTTCTCGTTGTTGCTGAGCACGGGGTCTAGGTGCGTGGGCTTCAGTAGCTGTGGTTCACGGGCTCTAGCACGCAGGCTCAGTAGTTGTGGCACATGGTCTTAGTTGCTCCGTGGCATGTGGGATCTTCCCGGACCAGGGCTCAAACGTGTGTCCCGTGCACTGGCAGGTGGATCCTTAACCACCGCGCCAACAGGGAAGCCCTACTAATACACTTTTAACTTTGCTTTTCACGTATGTCAAACGGTGAGCCTTGACTGATATAGAATATGAGATAACCCAGCACTGTTCTTAACACATATATGTAGTTAAAATTTTTTGGCTCTCATCCCACTTAAACAGCCTCTATCCCCTTAATAATGAATGTGTCTTTCAGCTAGCAGAGCGCCCCAGAGCTGACCACATTCTGGCAAGAGATATAGGATTCTTTTTCTTACTGGGGGTTCTTTATACCTGATATTTGAAGCGCACTTAAACTTGAACAACTCTTGTTTATACTGTATTAATGGATTTGATGGATGAATTTTAGAAAGTAATATGCAGGAATTGAGCTGCCTTACTCTCAAGAAATATAATTCGATAGTGGTGGCTAGAACGATAAACAGTGTTTGGACAGGGAGTCCATATTGGATGTGAACTTCCTGTACTCCCATTCGTCTATTAAGAATAAATGGAATCCTTTCAAAATGTGTTCTAAAGGGCAGTTATTTCTTTCTGCCTCATTTAAGTTACCTGCAAGAAAAAGACAATCTCCTGCATCCTTGTTTAATAGGCTTTTAACATAAAGCAGATAAGTTTTTGCAACATTTCCCAAACTTTTCGTTATCCAATTGGCTGAGGCTTCTCAACGATTATCATTTCACAACAATATCTCCATCTTCAGCTTCTTTCAATGAATTGGCCTAATAGATGTGCCATTAAAACAGAGCTTCACTCTCAACGTAGTTTTAATTTTGTATTCAAAGGGTATGAAGGATTCAGCCATAACAGTGAGTGGATTTCTGATACATGCTACATGATGGATGCAACTAATTGAAAGGAGTCAGGCATGAAAGGCTACATATTGTATGGTTCCATTTATATGAAATGTCCAGCAGTGGCAAATCCATACACACAGAAAAGATTCTACATTAGTGGTTGCCAGGGGTTTGGAAGAGAGGGAAATAGGGAATGACTCCTTAAAATGGGTGTAGGTTTCCTCTTGGTTGATGAAAATGTTTTGCAGCTAGGCAGTGGTGATAGTTGCACAACATTGTGACAGTAGTAAATTCCACTGAATGGTACGGTGAATTGTAAAATGATCCAAATGGTGGATTTTGTGTTATGTTCCTTTTACTACAATAAAAAGGAGAAAGAATTCGGGAAAGACTTAGAGTTTGGGCAACTAAGGTGAACTGGTCAAGAAAAAGACAGCTCTATTGTTCAGTTTTCTCTCAGCTCTCCCAGTGCATTAATCCTCAGCCAAAAGTAGCCTGAACTTGTAGATGATAGTCATTCAACACAGTCCAGGGAAAAGTAAATAAAATAAAACCCAACTCTTCTTCTTTAGCACATGTAGGAAAGGTTAGCTTGCTGCTCAGCCACGTGGACATTCATGAAGACGTTTCACTTTAGGTGTCCTCTACTTCAGTACTTTACTCACTTGAGCTCATTCGCACATGTAGGCAACAGCATTCCTTAATTCGATGGAATCTGCAGCACTGGTTGTGATCGGTCTCATGGAAAGAAAAGGAAAGGTGGCGCGGAAGCCAAGGGAAGAGATTTTCAAGACAGAGACGTTGTTTAAGATCTGACTCGGCTTGGCGGTCACAAAGATAAGGATTGAGAAGTAGTGCCCTGGACTTGTCAACGGAGAAATCATTGGGGGCTTCAAGGAGATCAGTTTCGCGAGAGTAGTGGGGCAGAAACCAGACCGCAGTGTGGATGGGAGGGGAGAAATGGGGGGCAAGTCAAGAAATTGATGGCAAAGGGAAAGAAGGGAGGGGTGGATAGGAGGACAGGAGAATGGAATGGAGGAGAGCATTTCCTTGTGGCTCTTTAATATGGCTGGGAGGGGCCAACAGAGAAGGAGAGCGTGAAGATGTAGGAAGAGGGGGTGGCATCCCGAGCCCAAGGAGGACTGGCCCCTGTCTTCAGCTCCCACCAGCTGGATGTTCCCTCCCTCTAGCTTTCCACGTAGGCTGTGGAAGTTGCCCCTTGCCTCCTTGGATCAGCCACCCTTGATTCGTTCGTCCTTTTCTTATTTCTCAGCACATCTGGGTCATACGTTATGTGAAGACAAACAAATCACCACTGATGCTTAATTTTCTTGAAAAATCCCCAGGCAGGTACCATTTTGGAGACCTACATATTGTGCCTCAGCAAGCCAAAGTAGCCCATATTTCCTCTCTCATTGGGAGAGATTGCTGTTTCTTGGAGAACCTGATGAAGAGGGTGACTCGCACTTAGGAATAACGTTGCTTGAAAAGTGCAAAAGGTGAGGTAGTTTGGCTCTGAGGGGCCTCTGAGGCCTGAGACTTCCTGAGAGATGGCAGACTCACAGCTCCCATTTCCCTCTGCCCCTGGGCTATGAGCTCATCAAATGAGATGGTAAATAAAGTCACTGACATGGTTTAAAGGATAATTTAGTTCTCTCTTGTTCACTCAGAGCAAATTGAATGGGATTTGCATACAACATATGGATGAAATATCCATACGATGGGGCTTGACCATATCCTCATGGTTCCCCTTCCCTTTTCTACATCTGGCCCCTTTAGCTCTGCAGACTTAACCCCACACCATCAGTCCACCCAGTCGGTCCGCTGAACGTCTCTTGCTCCTTCGCATCTGGTCGTTGTCGTCACCTTGTTCTCCACTACCGCCTCCTGCGGTAGCTGTTAGGTCCAGGGAGGTTGGTTCACTGTGAGCAAGTAACTGTCAACTCCATGGACAGGTGGAAGTGACTTGGCAGCCGGGATTTGCCCATCCTGAGTTCATTATACCCATGAGGGTCAAGGAGAATGGGGATGCAGCTGGTCTGCAGAGCCCCGGCAGTTCTGAGACACATGCTCCTGGATCCACACGTTGCTCCATACCCAGCCTTGCCTTGCTTTGTTCTCTGTCTTGACTCCATCCAGGTTTCTGCTCTCCTTGTCCCTTTGGGGAGGGAGGCCAGTACCAGCCCAGGTGTAGTCCCCCAAAGCTTCCTACTTCCAAGCGTCACGTAGGCTTGTACATCCCCTTGCTTGGGTTGCCCTGGCATTCGTGCCAACAAGTTGAGTGGTTTATGCCCTAGGCTCTCTCTTCTGGCAAGAATGTGCCTGAAAATCTCCATCTCTGGTTTGGTGGCCCCCAAAAATTCCCAGTCAGTTTTGGTGAGGGGACACTTGGTGACAGTGTTGTCTTTCGAAATGAGTAGTTCCGTTACCGACAATACTTTGCTCCCCATACATTATTTATAAGGTTTCCCTGTTTGTATGTGCAAACTATTTGTGTGTATATTTGGAGAAATACATTGTACAGCCCTCTTTTTTATTTCTTCCACACACCCTAGAGATGTCATAGAGACAGTAAATATGTCCAACTTTTTGAGAAATTGGAACAATCAAGACTTACCTGTATGGAATGCTGTTAATGATGTCAATTCCCGCGACAGTACCTTTCATCTGACACACTTAGGGACTGTTAGCAGATTAAAAGCAGTAAGAGACGCGGATAGAGAGAATTTTCATTATCTTGTGCTCTGAAATCTTGGATTTTCATTGGTTTCAATGGGCCTGAAATTGTATTTTCTTTAGTAGGCACATAGAAGCCTCTAGCGGTATTCTTAATAAAGCAAGGTGAGTTATAAGCAATCATCTGATGGAGGGTAAATGTACCACAGTCCAGTTTAAGAAAAATACAATATAAAAGTCTTACCATGGTAGAAAATCTTTATATGATCTTTTGAAAAAACAAAGCTTCAAGAAACATAAAGACATGACACCATATTCAGTTTAAAGTCAGTGACTTGTAAGCAAGGCAAAGCAAAGACAGTCTGATTAAGACCGTTGCATTGTTCTGGCATTTTTTAGGTCTCACCCATTTCTGTGGCCTTTTTAGAACCTAAGCTTCTAAGGGCACAGAGAACTTCATCTTGACGTAGGGCTGAGCAAATGCACGGAGCATTTCTCAATAAGTAGGCATTAAATTCTTAGTCCAGAAGGAGCCTTGAGATGCCCTCTCTTTACTCCTTGGTAGAACTGTTTTAACCATCCCCTGAAAACAGATTTTTTTCTTTAAATCTCAAAATTCAGAGATTCCACAATCAGAAGTTACTTCTCATTATTGCCTTGTGGTCTGCTGTGGGCATCTGTCGAATGGTGTGAACTCTGCGTGGGGAGCCTGGCCTACCCTCCAGGCCCACGGTTTGGGCTGTGGTGGTGCCATGCTGTGCTCAGGGGCCTTCTTTTTTGGAAGTCTGGGCTCCAGTGAGCCTTGGTCGTGTTCTTTTATGGAACCTTGGGTGCTAGACCACTCTGACCCTCAGTCTCATTTGCAGGTTCTGGGGAGGATTAAATGAGCTCATGGGATATCCAGGTGACTGAGGCAGAGTCGGCTCGGGATGAATCTTTGCTTCGTTTTCATTAGCTGCGGAGAAGACGATGACAGCTTGGTGCCTCTCCAACTTTAATATGGGTATGCCTCTCTTGGGGATCTTGTTAAATGCAGGCTGGTATTCAGTAGTTCTGGGTGGGGCCTGGATTCTGTGCTTCTAACAAGCTCCTAGGTGAGGGTGACGCTGAGGGCAAGGGTTTGGCACCTGTGTTTCTCCCTTTCTGGAAGAGCAGGATGTCTGCCCCACCCCCACCCCGAGAGGAGAAAACATCCGCAATGTGACTACTAGGAACCAGCTTCCCTCACATGCAAGGGTCCTGTACCACTGCTCCCAACCATTCCGTCTGAGGCGCAGCAAGCCAAAACACTGAAATGCTGAGGTTTGCAGCAAAGAGGAGGTTTATTCACAGGGCAGCCAAGCGAGGACGTGACGTGACAATAGGTCTCAAATCCGCCTCCCCAAAGGCAAGGGGCTTTGGGTATCTGTGGGATAAAGAATAAAGAAGCAGGGCAGTATGAGGCATGGGGAGCATGAGGAAAGGTGATTGGAAAAACGTGTGCTCATCATTGTTCTGAGCTGGCCTAACTAGGCTACAGGCCTCAGCACATTCTCAGGCTGGAGTTTTCGGCCCTCTGATGGCAGGAGGTCAAAAGGCACTTGCCCGGGTGGAAGATCGGTGGTCCTCTCCACTCTAAACCAGCTCAGCCTAACCAGGCACAGCTGATTCCAAGTTCCTGGAGGATCACGGGGCAAACATCTTATTGCTTATGCTACATGCTACTTGGAGGACGTGCAGGTGTTCAAGCTACCTTGATGAGTGAAGACCGGGATTTGACTAATCATGACACCTTGTTTCACCTCCAGGCGAGCAGAAGAGAGCTGTAGGCTGAGTCTGGCTCCTAGCACCTGGAATTGGAGGCAGGTGGTTTAAAAACGGGCTTTCCCACCCTCTGTGTGATATAAGGTAGATAGACTATTGAACCTTCCTGTGCCTGTTTCTCCACAAGCAGCATGGGGACACTCAGAGTCCCTCTCTTGGGGGCTGTTATGGGGGTTCAGTGAGATATAGATGCATGCACGGGCACACGGGAGACACCCAGTGTGTGTTCCCTTCGTGCTTATTTTTATTAGGACACCAGTATTGTTAGAACATTTCTGGTTTGGACAACAAATTAGATAGGTGGTCATTGCTATAGTTTATGCGAGAGCAATTCACATTGCCATTTGCAAAAAACTAGTTGGTTGTCCAGTGGGGATTATAAACATCCGTTTAACATGAGCTACTGAACAGATAGTTCACGCAGTAAGTACTTTATTTAAAATCAATTCTCTTTGTTTTCTTAAGCAATTGTTAACCCCCAATTTCGTGAGTACTACCAAGTAAGTCACTTGAAAATCATCTAGAGCAATCTATTTCACTTAGCAAGCCTAAAGCTATAGTTCAACCATTTTATTGACTGTTCTATGACAAAAATTACTCTAAACAGCTATTCCCTGGATAAGTAATCAGCTAAAGCTAGTTTGACTGACTAAATCGATTTACTGAGTTAATAAGCCAGTTGTTTTAGAATAGGACGAATTCATATTTCTCATCCATTCTGCATTAAACTGTTTCCCATTCGTACATACCCACATTCCTACTTCTGTGCTGTAGGGCTTGGCTGAACTACACCTGCCTTCAGTGAAACTTTTCTCTCCTGCACAATTGGAGATAATTTTAGTCTCGTGACTCCCACGGGGTTACCTCTGTTGTGACACTTGACTCTTTGGTGGCATATTTTATTTGAAAAAGCCTTCCGTTACTCCGGGCACGTCAAACAGTAAATGCTTTCTCTTTGTAAACCTGCATAACAATTTTCTGAACTCTTCTGCTCTGGGCAAGATTCATCAGTACACCAGGCAAACATAGTGAAAGAGGAGACAGTACTTGTGTTGCATTCAATTGGGTCTTGATACCTAAGTGTGACTCTTAACCAAGGATTATGCAGTAGTTAAGGACACAGATTCAAGTTGTTTAGGGTGTGTCCTAAAGTGTCAGTGGCAGAATTTAAGTCTCTACTCTGGAAATTGTAGACCTGAGACAAACTACTTCCCTAAACGTCATTTGCTACGTCTGAGAAAGATAATAGTATCTACCTTGTCGTAGACTGAATAATACCATTGCCCCCAAATGTCCACATTCTACTCTCCAGAACCTGTGAATGTCACCTTAAATGGCAGAAGGCACTTTGCCAGTGGGATGAAAGTAATGGTTCTCAGATGGGAAGATTCTCCTGGACTACCTGGATGGGCCCAAATATAACCACTGGTGTTCTCGTAAGAGAGAGGCAGAGGGAATTTGTACTCCAAAGAGAATGTGATGACGAAGTTGGGGTTGCATTGATGTGGCCAGAAGTGAAGGAATGCTGGCGAGGAAACAAACAGATTCTCGCTTAGAGCCTCTAGAAGGAGGATGGATGGCCCTGTCGACTTCTGGTTTCAGCCCAGGGAAACTGGTTTTGGACCTCTGTCTTGCAGAACCATAAGAAAATAAGTGTGTTGTGTTAGAAGCAAGCACATTTGTAGTCATTTGTTACAGCAGCCATAGGGAACTAATGCCTACCTCATAGGAAGTAGTTCTCCAATTAAAATGTGTGACTGGAAACACACTTAGTGGCATGTGTGACACACACTAGTTATGCTACCGTAGGTCGTTCTTGGAAACTGAAGCCTTGGTTTTGAGAGATCATCAAAACCAGTACAATGGTTGCCATGTTTCTCCTTGTTCAGCCTGGTGACCAACCCGGTAGAGAGAGCTCCATCCTTTCCCACAGGACCCCAACTGTGGGTACGTAGAGGGAAGCGGTTATGTCTCCCTTAAGGCACCTTTTTCTTTTCCTTTCTACTTTTGTCTTCATTAATCTTCATCCAACTGACCTTTCTAAATTTTACAGAAAACAAAACCATTTCTCCATGGATTCAGATACTACCCCAAGTTAATATTCCAACCAAGTTCTTGTTCTTCCGGGTCTCATCACCAGAAATTGCTGAGCCTAACTCTACTCTAGTTTCTAGGATCACTCATTTTCTCATTTCTCCCTTCTCCTTTTAGTTCAGAGTCTTGTCAATTTAGTTCCTTCCCTAACCACAACTTATAGTACGGTGGCACAGCAAAGTGATGAAAGTCTAGACGGTCTGGTTTTAATCCCGGGTTTTGCCACCTACTTACTGTGTGGCATTAGGCAAGCTCTTCAACGTCTCTGGGCCTCAGTTGCCCCCAGAAGAGTGAACATTATGAATATTCCCTACCTCTAGGGTTGCCATTATGAGGAATAAGTGAGTTAATATTTGGTAAGCCCTTAGAATAGTACTTGTTATAGTCTAAGCACTACAGTTGTGCTTGTTAATAATAATAAATGAAATTCCCAGCGTATAACTTACTCAACATTCTGTCATAACTTTGAAGTGTTGGTCTATCTGTTGGCTCACGTTGCAGGTAAATGAGTCGAGGCATGGGCTGAGGCATTGCTATCACTGGGTGGTGTGTTCCCAGAACTTGGAACAGCGGTGTGAAATGGGTAGTGGTTCTATTGGAGACAGGGCAGACTGGAAAATGACAGCCTGGGAAGGAGGTGTGGTGTCCATAGCTTTGGTGTTAGAGGTGCTGCCTGCTGAAGCACCAGTGCCGGCCTAAGCCGTAAATGGGGTGCTGGGGTAAAGAGGAGCAGGATGGAAGATGACAGCGTGGGAAGGAGGTGTGGTGTCCATAGGTTCGGGGTCTGACGGGCTTCCTGCTGAAGCACCGATGCCCGGCAGGGCCGTAAATGGGGTGCTGGGAAAAACAGGAGCAGAATGGAAGATGACAGCGTGTGAAGGTGGTGTGGTGTCCATAGGTTCGGGGTCTGACGTGCTTCCTGCTGAAGCACCGATGCCCGCCAGGGCCGTAAATGGGGTGGTCGGGAAAACACGAGCAGAACGGAAGATGACAGCGTGTGAAGGTGGTGTGGTGTCCATAGGTTCGGGGTCTGACGTGCTTCCTGCTGAAGCACCGATGCCCGCCAGGGACATAAATGGGGTGGTCGGGAAAACAGGAGCAGAATGGAAGATGACAGCGTGTGAAGGTGGTGTGGTGTCCATAGGTTCGGGGTCTGACGTGCTTCCTGCTGAAGCACCGATGCCCGCCAGGGCCGTAAATGGGGTGGTCGGGAAAACAGGAGCAGAATGGAAGATGACAGCGTGTGAAGGTGGTGTGGTGTCCATAGGTTCGGGGTCTGACGTGCTTCCTGCTGAAGCACCGATGCCCGCCAGGGCCGTAAATGGGGTGCTGGGGAAAACAGGAGCAGAATGGGAGAGGACAGCGTGTGAAGGAGGTGTGGTGTCCATAGCTTCCATATTAGAGGTACTGCCTGCCTTATCTGAGAGCAGAGAATGAAAGTGGGAGAGCCTCTTCCTAGATTCTAACTCCTCTGAATTTATAGCACTGGCTCTGCCTGGCTTTATGACATATCCATTGTACGTGTCACAGAGAAAGTGCAGGCGGGGCAGGGGGTGATGCAGGGGTCACATGCAAGCCCAGCTGCTGGCTTAACCCCGGCCCAAAGGCAAAGGGCAGGGCCCCTTCTGGACTTTCTAGTGGCTGGGACTTCTGGCTGTGGGTGGCAGGTGTTTGGCACCAGATGGGCCACCATGCGGAGACTGTTGGGGACTGTGGAAGCCTCCTCCAGAGCTCACCCTGCCTGGCGACTGGCTCTGCAGGCCCCTCAGCCCTGCGTATGTATCGGCCAGGCCTTCCCCACCACGGGGCCCAGAGGCCAGAGCCTGCTCAGACCTGAGGGCAGGAGGCAGCCAGAGCTTACCAGGGTGTGGGCCACCTCGTCCGCAGACCTCCCCAGCTCTTCTGCGAGACCTGGAGACAGGATCGCCTTCTCCAGGGCTGCTCAGCTGCCAGCATCACCATGAGCCAGGTGGCCAAGGTTTCTGAGCAGGAGATGCAGAGCCCTGATCCGACTGGATGCTGCAGCCCACGATGTCCCTTCCTGGCAGATAGGTTCTTTCTTCACTTCTGTTTTGAAATTTGGTAAAAGAACATTTAAACCTTGGCCTGTCCTTCAGGGTATATAGATGGTAGTGGCTTAGCCGGGATTCAATCCAAGCCTGTGTGATTCCAGAGCTTGTGCTCTGGACTGTGGTGCCTCCTTATCGTATATGCTTCATGTGTTACTTGTTTTTCTTTTTTTCTTGTAGTCCTTATGGTACTTAGCCCTAAGTGCCATACCTGTAACGAACAGCTACACTGCCCTGTAGGAGGTCTTCTTTTGTTCAACGCATGAATTGGTCATCCACCACACTGTGTTCTAATCTCAGAAGATACAGGTCAGGGAGCACCCGTTGTCAGCATGGCACCATTCCATATTTCTAACTGAGGCTTGAAGCCCGTATTTTCCCTTTGTCTAGTTTGAAGGATCCAGATATGTAAAGATGATATTCTAGATAAATCATGGTCTATCCTGAAAGAAATTCACCAGTGAATTGTTCCATATGGATTAGAAGCCAGCTTCTCTGGCCTTCCTGGAGTATATCCAGTAAGGCGTCTCATTCATGTCTAGAAAGCAAATATATCATTTATTGCAACTTCAGCGTGGAGCGATGTATTGGTATAAAGTACGATCAACACAATTTGGTCATTGTGAGTATGACAGCTGGGTCCACTCTTTACTACCCATATGTAACTCTAGGGATTCTTATGCCCAAGAGAGGAGACGTACTCTTGGCTGTCTAGGACAAGGGAAGCATGTGTTGTTATTCAGGAGCTGGAAGCTTCAGCATGACAGGTAGGAATTGAACAATCCTGGTCTACACATCACTTGACCTTGCTTAAAACTTGTTTCTTTGGCTTGCTTCATTGGAGTGTTTCCTCCCTCCTGGGGCTGACATTGTCTGTTATGTATCACGCATGTGACATGTAGAAGTTTCAGAACCCAAAATCATATAGATCAGTAAAAATGTATATATATATATATAAACCTATTGAAACTCACACTGGGCATAATTCATATATTCCAAAATCAGTTTGACCCTCTGCTCTTGAGATTCTTTTTATGGTATGTCCCAGCAAATCTGGGCTTCCATCCCCAATAAATTTTGGGGTTGGAGGACACAAAAGCTTTTGCTCAGACCTAAATTCTGTCTGAAAACAAGGGAAATATTATAAGCCCTTTGTAACCTCTCCAAGAGCAGAAATGATTTACAGCTGTGGCATTGAACCATAATTCCTCGATCTCATTTGAGAAGAGTCCAGTTAGAAACAGTGTCTTGATTTTTGTTTCTTTTGTTTCTTCCCTGTTTTCTTGTCTTGCTTACCAACAATCCATTGTAATTCATGAGTTAGTATGGCAGCAGGCTGAGTGTTCCCTGGAGCTCATTAAATGAAGTGTTTTTCCTAAAATGACGTTTGTCTCCTTGTTTTCAGCCCCTCTTCTTTCCTCTGCCCTTTACTATAACCAGAGCTCAGCAAAAGCTGAGTGACTTTGTGCAGACCTTACTTAGGTTCAGCCTTTTTTTCTTCATTATTTCATTCATGGCTCCTCCATTTCATTGCTTGCCTTCTCGACATGTGTTGAAATCTTTCTGTGGTTGACGACTTCCAGAATATCTTGGCTTTTATTGGTTGATTAATTTTGGTATTTCTACAGTTTTATTTAGATATGGTTTCAGGAGGAACAGAAAGTAAATATATTTCCTAGTCTGCCATCTTGAGCTGAAAATCCCTGTGGATTTTAGCATCCAATGTTCCCATGGGAAAACACCCAACCATGGCCTTAATAGATGTAACACTCAAGATTTCAGCTTTTGTTGAGCAATCACTAAGGATTTCATATGTGGTCATTTCTAATGGGGAAATAATAACTATCTCATGACGTTGATTTGAGGATTAAATTAGATAATGAACATGAAAATGCTTTCTAAGATTTAAAAATCAGTCAAAATGTTTTTTGTTATTATTTGATTTGTTGCTATTTCAACTTCACTTGACAGTTGTTTATGACCTTGCGTATGTGAGAAAATGTCCTCTGGGTTATTTTTCTGAAAGCCAGAATGTATTTTTCAATAGCTCAATGGAACTGGCATCATTTGTGAAGGTTAAGGGTGAAGGGGTAAATGTTTCTTGACACCTATCACTTTACAGTGTTTTCAGGAACTAACTGACTCATGTATTCCTCTTCCAAATTTGGTTGAGGACCTCCTACCAGCCACATGCTCTACGTCAGGTGTTGGAAAGCATTTTCTGAATTTGAAATATCTTAGGCTTTGTGGGCCATATACAGTTTCTGTAGCTTCTCCTCCTCTTTCCTCTTCAACAAGCTTTCTAAACGTGAGAACCATTATTAGCTCACAGTCCCACAGATCCAGGCTGAGAGCCTGATTTGATTCGTGGGCATTATTTGCCAATTGCTGCTCTGCGTGTTCACTGAGGAGGGGGACCATGTTTGAGTAATCATTTCTTTGAATCAACTGTTGGTCTTCTGGGGCTTGTCCTTGCTCTCCTACAGTCTCTAATCAGCGTGGCATCCAGAGAGATCTTGTTAAAACATAAGTCAGATCATGTCACTCAAATTTCTTCAGTGGCTTCTTCACAGAAAATGCAAAGTCCTCAGAGTGCCTCCACAGACCTAGAAATCTGGGCCTCTGTTTCCTCTCTGACTGTTTCGTTCTCCTCTCCAATTTGCTCGCTCTGTTTTCCACACGCTGACATCCTTTCTGCTCCTTGGATACTCCAAACCTACTCTTGCCTCATTGACTTTCTGCCGCACGCCAGCCGCAGAAAGAGGATTTCACCGCCCAGGGTCAGAAGGGAAGGGGTGAGGACCTGAAGTAGCACTGACGAATGGGGTCAGAAGCCCATGGGGTCAGAAGGCTGCAATGAGAAGCCTACTCACCGCAACAAAGAATAGACCCCCGCTCGCCGAAACTAGAGAAAGCTCGCATACAGCAATGAAGACCCAATGCAGCCAAAAATAAATAAATAAAACATAAAGTATAGAATCTTAAAAAAGCAACAAAAAAATCGATAAAGAATATTACGAGAATAGAATCACAGGCCAGTTTCTCCTTTGAACATGCATGCAAAATGTGTAAAGAGAAGCACAAACTGTATCCATGGTATGTAAAACAATCATATATCAGAATCAAAGTAGCTTTATTCTGGCAACGCAAGGTTGCTTTAATGTCCAAACATGAAACTGATCCCAGGAATGAATTAGAGTGGGGAAAGAAGTCATTTAAAACTGAAATCTTGGGACTTCCCTGGTGGTCCAGTATTTAGAACATGAAGCTTTCACTGCTGGGGCCCTGGGGTCCAATCCCAGGTCAGGGAACTAAGATCCTGCAAGACATGAGGCAGGGCCCCGAAAAAAACAAAGAAAGGAAAGAAAGAAGTCTTAACCAGGAGACGCACAAGATCGAATAAACATAACAGATAACACCTTATGAAAAGTAGGTGAAGATTATGGAATATTCTAAAATTTAAAACAAAAAGAAAGTTTTAAAGATTCAAAAGGATGTGACAAATATTGTACATAGGCAAAAATAAAATGAAATAAAATATACAAATGATGGGAACCCAAAATTCCAGATGCCCAAGTCCTGTCTCTGAAGAGTCTCATTCAATGGGTTCAGGATTTCCTCTATATTTAAAAACCTGCAGGTGATTCTGGTATGATTCACAGACACAATGTAAAGCTTCTCTTTTACAGGAAAGAATGCCAGATTATTTTGTTATCTTATAGTTATACTAACAGGTTGTACTATTGACGGATAAGTCTGCTGTCAAAATGCACCCCCACTAGGGGTAAAAAAGGAACTAGTAGTCTCTACTGCTACTTGGTGGCAGCATGCATGTATTGCAAGGGCAATTATTGTAGCAGTCCAAATTAGTGGAACATTTTAGAATTGGAAGACTACATACAGATCATCTAGTCAAGGTTCCAACTATTAAAGTTGTGAAAACTAAGGCCCATATAAATGACATGATTTATCTCCAAAGAGCATTAGTGAAAGTATGAAATAAAAAATATCTCTGAACTTTTAATTTAGTGCCGTTTTTATTAATCTCAAGTATTAGCTTAAACTTGAGTGTGCTCACGTTTACTGGTTGCGTGCCTTTTAGTAAGTTACTAAAACACTTTTCTTAAAAATAGACGTATTTATTTATTTATCTTTGGCTGCCTAGGCTCTTCGTTGCTGTGCGCGGGCTTTCTCTAGTTGCGGTGAGCGGGGGCTACTCTTTGTTGCAGTACGCGGGCTTCTCATTGTGGTGGCTTCTCGTTGTTGCTGAGCACGGGGTCTAGGTGCGTGGGCTTCAGTAGCTGTGGTTCACGGGCTCTAGCACGCAGGCTCAGTAGTTGTGGCACATGGTCTTAGTTGCTCCGTGGCATGTGGGATCTTCCCGGACCAGGGCTCAAACGTGTGTCCCGTGCACTGGCAGGTGGATCCTTAACCACCGCGCCAACAGGGAAGCCCTACTAATACACTTTTAACTTTGCTTTTCACGTATGTAAAATGGTGAGCCTTGACTGATATAGAATATGAGATAACCCAGCACTGTTCTTAACACATATATGTAGTTAAAATTTTTTGGCTCTCATCCCACTTAAACAGCCTCTATCCCCTTAATAATGAATGTGTCTTTCAGCTAGCAGAGCGCCCCAGAGCTGACCACATTCTGGCAAGAGATATAGGATTCTTTTTCTTACTGGGGGTTCTTTATACCTGATATTTGAAGCGCACTTAAACTTGAACAACTCTTGTTTATACTGTATTAATGGATTTGATGGATGAATTTTAGAAAGTAATATGCAGGAATTGAGCTGCCTTACTCTCAAGAAATATAATTCGATAGTGGTGGCTAGAACGATAAACAGTGTTTGGACAGGGAGTCCATATTGGATGTGAACTTCCTGTACTCCCATTCGTCTATTAAGAATAAATGGAATCCTTTCAAAATGTGTTCTAAAGGGCAGTTATTTCTTTCTGCCTCATTTAAGTTACCTGCAAGAAAAAGACAATCTCCTGCATCCTTGTTTAATAGGCTTTTAACATAAAGCAGATAAGTTTTTGCAACATTTCCCAAACTTTTCGTTATCCAATTGGCTGAGGCTTCTCAACGATTATCATTTCACAACAATATCTCCATCTTCAGCTTCTTTCAATGAATTGGCCTAATAGATGTGCCATTAAAACAGAGCTTCACTCTCAACGTAGTTTTAATTTTGTATTCAAAGGGTATGAAGGATTCAGCCATAACAGTGAGTGGATTTCTGATACATGCTACATGATGGATGCAACTAATTGAAAGGAGTCAGGCATGAAAGGCTACATATTGTATGGTTCCATTTATATGAAATGTCCAGCAGTGGCAAATCCATACACACAGAAAAGATTCTACATTAGTGGTTGCCAGGGGTTTGGAAGAGAGGGAAATAGGGAATGACTCCTTAAAATGGGTGTAGGTTTCCTCTTGGTTGATGAAAATGTTTTGCAGCTAGGCAGTGGTGATAGTTGCACAACATTGTGACAGTAGTAAATTCCACTGAATGGTACGGTGAATTGTAAAATGATCCAAATGGTGGATTTTGTGTTATGTTCCTTTTACTACAATAAAAAGGAGAAAGAATTCGGGAAAGACTTAGAGTTTGGGAAACTAAGGTGAACTGGTCAAGAAAAAGACAGCTCTATTGTTCAGTTTTCTCTCAGCTCTCCCAGTGCATTAATCCTCAGCCAAAAGTAGCCTGAACTTGTAGATGATAGTCATTCAACACAGTCCAGGGAAAAGTAAATAAAATAAAACCCAACTCTTCTTCTTTAGCACATGTAGGAAAGGTTAGCTTGCTGCTCAGCCACGTGGACATTCATGAAGACGTTTCACTTTAGGTGTCCTCTACTTCAGTACTTTACTCACTTGAGCTCATTCACACATGTAGGCAACAGCATTCCTTAATTCGATGGAATCTGCAGCACTGGTTGTGATCGGTCTCATGGAAAGAAAAGGAAAGGTGGCGCGGAAGCCAAGGGAAGAGATTTTCAAGACAGAGACGTTGTTTAAGATCTGACTCGGCTTGGCGGTCACAAAGATAAGGATTGAGAAGTAGTGCCCTGGACTTGTCAACGGAGAAATCATTGGGGGCTTCAAGGAGATCAGTTTCGCGAGAGTAGTGGGGCAGAAACCAGACCGCAGTGTGGATGGGAGGGGAGAAATGGGGGGCAAGTCAAGAAATTGATGGCAAAGGGAAAGAAGGGAGGGGTGGATAGGAGGACAGGAGAATGGAATGGAGGAGAGCATTTCCTTGTGGCTCTTTAATATGGCTGGGAGGGGCCAACAGAGAAGGAGAGCGTGAAGATGTAGGAAGAGGGGGTGGCATCCCGAGCCCAAGGAGGACTGGCCCCTGTCTTCAGCTCCCACCAGCTGGATGTTCCCTCCCTCTAGCTTTCCACGTAGGCTGTGGAAGTTGCCCCTTGCCTCCTTGGATCAGCCACCCTTGATTCGTTCGTCCTTTTCTTATTTCTCAGCACATCTGGGTCATACGTTATGTGAAGACAAACAAATCACCACTGATGCTTAATTTTCTTGAAAAATCCCCAGGCAGGTACCATTTTGGAGACCTACATATTGTGCCTCAGCAAGCCAAAGTAGCCCATATTTCCTCTCTCATTGGGAGAGATTGCTGTTTCTTGGAGAACCTGATGAAGAGGGTGACTCGCACTTAGGAATAACGTTGCTTGAAAAGTGCAAAAGGTGAGGTAGTTTGGCTCTGAGGGGCCTCTGAGGCCTGAGACTTCCTGAGAGATGGCAGACTCACAGCTCCCATTTCCCTCTGCCCCTGGGCTATGAGCTCATCAAATGAGATGGTAAATAAAGTCACTGACATGGTTTAAAGGATAATTTAGTTCTCTCTTGTTCACTCAGAGCAAATTGAATGGGATTTGCATACAACATATGGATGAAATATCCATACGATGGGGCTTGACCATATCCTCATGGTTCCCCTTCCCTTTTCTACATCTGGCCCCTTTAGCTCTGCAGACTTAACCCCACACCATCAGTCCACCCAGTCGGTCCGCTGAACGTCTCGTGCTCCTTCGCATCTGGTCGTTGTCGTCACCTTGTTCTCCACTACCGCCTCCTGAAGTAGCTGTTAGGTCCAGGGAGGTTGGTTCACTGTGAGCAAGTAACTGTCAACTCCATGGACAGGTGGAAGTGACTTGGCAGCCGGGATTTGCCCATCCTGAGTTCATTATACCCATGAGGGTCAAGGAGAATGGGGATGCAGCTGGTCTGCAGAGCCCCGGCAGTTCTGAGACACATGCTCCTGGATCCACACGTTGCTCCATACCCAGCCTTGCCTTGCTTTGTTCTCTGTCTTGACTCCATCCAGGTTTCTGCTCTCCTTGTCCCTTTGGGGAGGGAGGCCAGTACCAACCCAGGTGTAGTCCCCCAAAGCTTCCTACTTCCAAGCGTCACGTAGGCTTGTACATCCCCTTGCTTGGGTTGCCCTGGCATTCGTGCCAACAAGTTGAGTGGTTTATGCCCTAGGCTCTCTCTTCTGGCAAGAATGTGCCTGAAAATCTCCATCTCTGGTTTGGTGGCCCCCAAAAATTCCCAGTCAGTTTTGGTGAGGGGACACTTGGTGACAGTGTTGTCTTTCGAAATGAGTAGTTCCGTTACCGACAATACTTTGCTCCCCATACATTATTTATAAGGTTTCCCTGTTTGTATGTGCAAACTATTTGTGTGTATATTTGGAGAAATACATTGTACAGCCCTCTTTTTTATTTCTTCCACACACCCTAGAGATGTCATAGAGGCAGTAAATATGTCCAACTTTTTGAGAAATTGGAACAATCAAGACTTACCTGTATGGAATGCTGTTAATGATGTCAATTCCCGCGACAGTACCTTTCATCTGACACACTTAGGGACTGTTAACAGATTAAAAGCAGTAAGAGACACGGATAGAGAGAATTTTCATTATCTTGTGCTCTGAAATCTTGGATTTTCATTGGTTTCAATGGGCCTGAAATTGTATTTTCTTTAGTAGGCACATAGAAGCCTCTAGCGGTATTCTTAATAAAGCAAGGTGAGTTATAAGCAATCATCTGATGGAGGGTAAATGTACCACAGTCCAGTTTAAGAAAAATACAATATAAAAGTCTTACCATGGTAGAAAATCTTTATATGATCTTTTGAAAAAACAAAGCTTCAAGAAACATAAAGACATGACACCATATTCAGTTTAAAGTCAGTGACTTGTAAGCAAGGCAAAGCAAAGACAGTCTGATTAAGACCGTTGCATTGTTCTGGCATTTTTTAGGTCTCACCCATTTCTGTGGCCTTTTTAGAACCTAAGCTTCTAGGGCACAGAGAACTTCATCTTGACGTAGGGCTGAGCAAATGCACGGAGCATTTCTCAATAAGTAGGCATTAAATTCTTAGTCCAGAAGGAGCCTTGAGATGCCCTCTCTTTACTCCTTGGTAGAACTGTTTTAACCATCCCCTGAAAACAGATTTTTTTCTTTAAATCTCAAAATTCAGAGATTCCACAATCAGAAGTTACTTCTCATTATTGCCTTGTGGTCTGCTGTGGGCATCTGTCGAATGGTGTGAACTCTGCGTGGGGAGCCTGGCCTACCCTCCAGGCCCACGGTTTGGGCTGTGGTGGTGCCATGCTGTGCTCAGGGGCCTTCTTTTTTGGAAGTCTGGGCTCCAGTGAGCCTTGGTCGTGTTCTTTTATGGAACCTTGGGTGCTAGACCACTCTGACCCTCAGTCTCATTTGCAGGTTCTGGGGAGGATTAAATGAGCTCATGGGATATCCAGGTGACTGAGGCAGAGTCGGCTCGGGATGAATCTTTGCTTCGTTTTCATTAGCTGCGGAGAAGACGATGACAGCTTGGTGCCTCTCCAACTTTAATATGGGTATGCCTCTCTTGGGGATCTTGTTAAATGCAGGCTGGTATTCAGTAGTTCTGGGTGGGGCCTGGATTCTGTGCTTCTAACAAGCTCCTAGGTGAGGGTGACGCTGAGGGCAAGGGTTTGGCACCTGTGTTTCTCCCTTTCTGGAAGAGCAGGATGTCTGCCCCACCCCCACCCCGAGAGGAGAAAACATCCGCAATGTGACTACTAGGAACCAGCTTCCCTCACATGCAAGGGTCCTGTACCACTGCTCCCAACCATTCCGTCTGAGGCGCAGCAAGCCAAAACACTGAAATGCTGAGGTTTGCAGCAAAGAGGAGGTTTATTCACAGGGCAGCCAAGCGAGGACGTGACGTGACAATAGGTCTCAAATCCGCCTCCCCAAAGGCAAGGGGCTTTGGGTATCTGTGGGATAAAGAATAAAGAAGCAGGGCAGTATGAGGCATGGGGAGCATGAGGAAAGGTGATTGGAAAAACGTGTGCTCATCATTGTTCTGAGCTGGCCTAACTAGGCTACAGGCCTCAGCACATTCTCAGGCTGGAGTTTTCGGCCCTCTGATGGCAGGAGGTCAAAAGGCACTTGCTCGGGTGGAAGATCGGTGGTCCTCTCCACTCTAAACCAGCTCAGCCTAACCAGGCACAGCTGATTCCAAGTTCCTGGAGGATCACGGGGCAAACATCTTATTGCTTATGCTACATGCTACTTGGAGGACGTGCAGGTGTTCAAGCTACCTTGATGTGTGAAGACCGGGATTTGACTAATCATGACACCTTGTTTCACCTCCAGGCGAGCAGAAGAGAGCTGTAGGCTGAGTCTGGCTCCTGGCACCTGGAATTGGAGGCAGGTGGTTTAAAAACGGGCTTTCCCACCCTCTGTGTGATATAAGGTAGATAGACTATTGAACCTTCCTGTGCCTGTTTCTCCACAAGCAGCATGGGGACACTCAGAGTCCCTCTCTTGGGGGCTGTTATGGGGGTTCAGTGAGATATAGATGCATGCACGGGCACACGGGAGACACCCAGTGTGTGTTCCCTTCGTGCTTATTTTTATTAGGACACCAGTATTGTTAGAACATTTCTGGTTTGGACAACAAATTAGATAGGTGGTCATTGCTATAGTTTATGCGAGAGCAATTCACATTGCCATTTGCAAAAAAGTAGTTGGTTGTCCAGTGGGGATTATAAACATCCGTTTAACATGAGCTACTGAACAGATAGTTCACACAGTAAGTACTTTATTTAAAATCAATTCTCTTTGTTTTCTTAAGCAATTGTTAACCCCCAATTTCGTGAGTACTACCAAGTAAGTCACTTGAAAATCATCTAGAGCAATCTATTTCACTTAGCAAGCCTAAAGCTATAGTTCAACCATTTTATTGACTGTTCTATGACAAAAATTACTCTAAACAGCTATTCCCTGGATAAGTAATCAGCTAAAGCTAGTTTGACTGACTAAATCGATTTACTGAGTTAATAAGCCAGTTGTTTTAGAATAGGACGAATTCATATTTCTCATCCATTCTGCATTAAACTGTTTCCCATTCGTACATACCCACATTCCTACTTCTGTGCTGTAGGGCTTGGCTGAACTACACCTGCCTTCAGTGAAACTTTTCTCTCCTGCACAATTGGAGATAATTTTAGTCTCGTGACTCCCACGGGGTTACCTCTGTTGTGACACTTGACTCTTTGGTGGCATATTTTATTTGAAAAAACCTTCCGTTACTCCGGGCACGTCAAACAGTAAATGCTTTCTCTTCGTAAACCTGCATAACAATTTTCTGAACTCTTCTGCTCTGGGCAAGATTCATCAGTACACCAGGCAAACATAGTGAAAGAGGAGACAGTACTTGTGTTGTATTCAATTGGGTCTTGATACCTAAGTGTGACTCTTAACCAAGGATTATGCAGTAGTTAAGGACACAGATTCAAGTTGTTTAGGGTGTGTCCTAAAGTGTCAGTGGCAGAATTTAAGTCTCTACTCTGGAAATTGTAGACCTGAGACAAACTACTTCCCTAAACGTCATTTCCTACGTCTGAGAAAGATAATAGTATCTACCTTGTCGTAGACTGAATAATACCATTGCCCCCAAATGTCCACATTCTACTCTCCAGAACCTGTGAATGTCACCTTAAATGGCAGAAGGCACTTTGCCAGTGGGATGAAAGTAATGGTTCTCAGATGGGAAGATTCTCCTGGACTACCTGGATGGGCCCAAATATAACCACTGGTGTTCTCGTAAGAGAGAGGCAGAGGGAATTTGTACTCCAAAGAGAATGTGATGACGAAGTTGGGGTTGCATTGATGTGGCCAGAAGTGAAGGAATGCTGGCGAGGAAACAAACAGATTCTCGCTTAGAGCCTCTAGAAGGAGGATGGATGGCCCTGTCGACTTCTGGTTTCAGCCCAGGGAAACTGGTTTTGGACCTCTGTCTTGCAGAACCATAAGAAAATAAGTGTGTTGTGTTAGAAGCAAGCACATTTGTAGTCATTTGTTACAGCAGCCATAGGGAACTAATGCCTACCTCATAGGAAGTAGTTCTCCAATTAAAATGTGTGACTGGAAACACACTTAGTGGCATGCGTGACACACACTAGTTATGCTACCGTAGGTCGTTCTTGGAAACTGAAGCTTTGGTTTTGAGAGATCATCAAAACCAGTACAATGGTTGCCATGTTTCTCCTTGTTCAGCCTGGTGACCAACCCGGTAGAGAGAGCTCCATCCTTTCCCACAGGACCCCAACTGTGGGTACGTAGAGGGAAGCGGTTATGTCTCCCTTAAGGCACCTTTTTCTTTTCCTTTCTACTTTTGTCTTCATTAATCTTCATCCAACTGACCTTTCTAAATTTTACAGAAAACAAAACCATTTCTCCATGGATTCAGATACTACCCCAAGTTAATATTCCAACCAAGTTCTTGTTCTTCCGGGTCTCATCACCAGAAATTGCTGAGCCTAACTCTACTCTAGTTTCTAGGATCACTCATTTTCTCATTTCTCCCTTCTCCTTTTAGTTCAGAGTCTTGTCAATTTAGTTCCTTCCCTAACCACAACTTATAGTACGGTGGCACAGCAAAGTGATGAAAGTCTAGACGGTCTGGTTTTAATCCCGGGTTTTGCCACCTACTTACTGTGTGGCATTAGGCAAGCTCTTCAACGTCTCTGGGCCTCAGTTGCCCCCAGAAGAGTGAACATTATGAATATTCCCTACCTCTAGGGTTGCCATTATGAGGAATAAGTGAGTTAATATTTGGTAAGCCCTTAGAATAGTACTTGTTATAGTCTAAGCACTACAGTTGTGCTTGTTAATAATAATAAATGAAATTCCCAGCGTATAACTTACTCAACATTCTGTCATAACTTTGAAGTGTTGGTCTATCTGTTGGCTCACGTTGCAGGTAAATGAGTCGAGGCATGGGCTGAGGCATTGCTATCACTGGGTGGTGTGTTCCCAGAACTTGGAACAGCGGTGTGAAATGGGTAGTGGTTCTATTGGAGACAGGGCAGACTGGAAAATGACAGCCTGGGAAGGAGGTGTGGTGTCCATAGCTTTGGTGTTAGAGGTGCTGCCTGCTGAAGCACCAGTGCCGGCCTAAGCCGTAAATGGGGTGCTGGGGTAAAGAGGAGCAGGATGGAAGATGACAGCGTGGGAAGGAGGTGTGGTGTCCATAGGTTCGGGGTCTGACGGGCTTCCTGCTGAAGCACCGATGCCCGGCAGGGCCGTAAATGGGGTGCTGGGAAAAACAGGAGCAGAATGGAAGATGACAGCGTGTGAAGGTGGTGTGGTGTCCATAGGTTCGGGGTCTGACGTGCTTCCTGCTGAAGCACCGATGCCCGCCAGGGCCGTAAATGGGGTGGTCGGGAAAACACGAGCAGAACGGAAGATGACAGCATGTGAAGGTGGTGTGGTGTCCATAGGTTCGGGGTCTGACGTGCTTCCTGCTGAAGCACCGATGCCCGCCAGGGCCGTAAATGGGGTGGTCGGGAAAACAGGAGCAGAATGGAAGATGACAGCGTGTGAAGGTGGTGTGGTGTCCATAGGTTCGGGGTCTGACGTGCTTCCTGCTGAAGCACCGATGCCCACCAGGGCCATAAATGGGGTGGTCGGGAAAACAGGAGCAGAATGGAAGATGACAGCGTGTGAAGGTGGTGTGGTGTCCATAGGTTCGGGGTCTGACGTGCTTCCTGCTGAAGCACCGATGCCCGCCAGGGCCGTAAATGGGGTGCTGGGGAAAACAGGAGCAGAATGGGAGAGGACAGCGTGTGAAGGAGGTGTGGTGTCCATAGCTTCCATATTAGAGGTACTGCCTGCCTGATCTGAGAGCAGAGAATGAAAGTGGGAGAGCCTCTTCCTAGATTCTAACTCCTCTGAATTTATAGCACTGACTCTGCCTGGCTTTATGACATATCCATTGTACGTGTCACAGAGAAAGTGCAGGCGGGGCAGGGGGTGATGCAGGGGTCACATGCAAGCCCAGCTGCTGGCTTAACCCCGGCCCAAAGGCAAAGGGCAGGGCCCCTTCTGGACTTTCTAGTGGCTGGGACTTCTGGCTGTGGGTGGCAGGTGTTTGGCACCAGATGGGCCACCATGCGGAGACTGTTGGGGACTGTGGAAGCCTCCTCCAGAGCTCACCCTGCCTGGCGACTGGCTCTGCAGGCCCCTCAGCCCTGCGTATGTATCGGCCAGGCCTTCCCCACCACAGGGCCAGAGGCCAGAGCCTGCTCAGACCTGAGGGCAGGAGGCAGCCAGAGCTTACCAGGGTGTGGGCCACCTCGTCCGCAGACCTCCCCAGCTCCTCTGCGAGACCTGGAGACAGGATTGCCTTCTCCAGGGCTGCTCAGCTGCCAGCATCACCATGAGCCAGGTGGCCAAGGTTTCTGAGCAGGAGATGCAGAGCCCTGATCCGACTGGATGCTGCAGCCCACGATGTCCCTTCCTGGCAGATAGGTTCTTTCTTCACTTCTGTTTTGAAATTTGGTAAAAGAACATTTAAACCTTGGCCTGTCCTTCAGGGTATATAGATGGTAGTGGCTTAGCCGGGATTCGATCGAAGCCTGTGTGATTCCAGAGCTTGTGCTCTGGACTGTGGTGCCTCCTTATCGTATATGCTTCATGTGTTACTTGTTTTTCTTTTTTTCTTGTAGTCCTTATGGTACTTAGCCCTAAGTGCCATACCTGTAACGAACAGCTACACTGCCCTGTAGGAGGTCTTCTTTTGTTCAACGCATGAATTGGTCATCCACCACACTGTGTTCTAATCTCAGAAGATACAGGTCAGAGAGCACCAGTTGTCAGCATGGCACCATTCCATATTTCTAACTGAGGCTTGAAGCCCCTATTTTCCCTTTGTCTAGTTTGAAGGATCCAGATATGTAAAGATGATATTCTAGATAAATCATGGGCTATCCTGAAAGAAATTCACCAGTGAATTGTTCCATATGGATTAGAAGCCAGCTTCTCTGGCCTTCCTGGAGTATATCCAGTAAGGCGTCTCATTCATGTCTAGAAAGCAAATATATCATTTATTGCAACTTCAGCGTGGAGCGATGTATTGGTATAAAGTACGATCAACACAATTTGGTCATTGTGAGTATGACAGCTGGGTCCACTCTTTACTACCCATATGTAACTCTAGGGATTCTTATGCCCAAGAGAGGAGACGTACTCTTGGCTGTCTAGGACAAGGGAAGCATGTGTTGTTATTCAGGAGCTGGAAGCTTCAGCATGACAGGTAGGAATTGAACAATCCTGGTCTACACATCACTTGACCTTGCTTAAAACTTGTTTCTTTGGCTTGCTTCATTGGAGTGTTTTCTCCCTCCTGGGGCTGACATTGTCTGTTATGTATCACGCATGTGACATGTAGAAGTTTCAGAACCCAAAATCATATAGATCAGTAAAAATGTATATATATATATAAACCTATTGAAACTCACACTGGGCATAATTCATATATTCCAAAATCAGTTTGACCCTCTGCTCTTGAGATTCTTTTTATGGTATGTCCCAGCAAATCTGGGCTTCCATCCCCAATAAATTTTGGGGTTGGAGGACACAAAAGCTTTTGCTCAGACCTAAATTCTGTCTGAAAACAAGGGAAATATTATAAGCCCTTTGTAACCTCTCCAACAGCAGAAATGATTTACAGCTGTGGCATTGAACCATAATTCCTCGATCTCATTTGAGAAGAGTCCAGTTAGAAACAGTGTCTTGATTTTTGTTTCTTTTGTTTCTTCCCTGTTTTCTTGTCTTGCTTACCAACAATCCATTGTAATTCATGAGTTAGTATGGCAGCAGGCTGAGTGTTCCCTGGAGCTCATTAAATGAAGTGTTTTTCCTAAAATGACGTTTGTCTCCTTGTTTTCAGCCCCTCTTCTTTCCTCTGCCCTTTACTATAACCAGAGCTCAGCAAAAGCTGAGTGACTTTGTGCAGACCTTACTTAGGCTCAGCCTTTTTTTCTTCATTATTTTATTCATGGCTCCTCCATTTCATTGCTTGCCTTCTCGACATGTGTTGAAATCTTTCTGTGGTTGACGACTTCCAGAATATCTTGGCTTTTATTGGTTGATTAATTTTGGTATTTCTACAGTTTTATTTAGATATGGTTTCAGGAGGAACAGAAAGTAAATATATTTCCTAGTCTGCCATCTTGAGCTGAAAATCCCTGTGGATTTTAGCATCCAATGTTCCCATGGGAAAACACCCAACCATGGCCTTAATAGATGTAACACTCAAGATTTCAGCTTTTGTTGAGCAATCACTAAGGATTTCATATGTGGTCATTTCTAATGGGGAAATAATAACTATCTCATGACGTTGATTTGAGGATTAAATTAGATAATGAACATGAAAATGCTTTCTAAGATTTAAAAATCAGTCAAAATGTTTTTTGTTATTATTTGATTTGTTGCTATTTCAACTTCACTTGACAGTTGTTTATGACCTTGCGTATGTGAGAAAATGTCCTCTGGGTTATTTTTCTGAAAGCCAGAATGTATTTTTCAATAGCTCAATGGAACTGGCATCATTTGTGAAGGTTAAGGGTGAAGGGGTAAATGTTTCTTGACACCTATCACTTTACAGTGTTTTCAGGAACTAACTGACTCATGTATTCCTCTTCCAAATTTGGTTGAGGACCTCCTACCAGCCACATGCTCTACGTCAGGTGTTGGAAAGCATTTTCTGAATTTGAAATATCTTAGGCTTTGTGGGCCATATACAGTTTCTGTAGCTTCTCCTCCTCTTTCCTCTTCAACAAGCTTTCTAAACGTGAGAACCATTATTAGCTCACAGTCCCACAGATCCAGGCTGAGAGCCTGATTTGATTCGTGGGCATTATTTGCCAATTGCTGCTCTGCGTGTTCACTGAGGAGGGGGACCATGTTTGAGTAATCATTTCTTTGAATCAACTGTTGGTCTTCTGGGGCTTGTCCTTGCTCTCCTACAGTCTCTAATCAGCGTGGCATCCAGAGAGATCTTGTTAAAACATAAGTCAGATCATGTCACTCAAATTTCTTCAGTGGCTTCTTCACAGAAAATGCAAAGTCCTCAGAGTGCCTCCACAGACCTAGAAATCTGGGCCTCTGTTTCCTCTCTGACTGTTTCGTTCTCCTCTCCAATTTGCTCGCTCTGTTTTCCACACGCTGACATCCTTTCTGCTCCTTGGATACTCCAAACCTACTCTTGCCTCATTGACTTTCTGCCGCACGCCAGCCGAAGAAAGAGGATTTCACCGCCCAGGGTCAGAAGGGAAGGGGTGAGGACCTGAAGTAGCACTGACGAATGGGGTCAGAAGCCCATGGGGTCAGAAGGCTGCAATGAGAAGCCTACTCACCGCAACAAAGAATAGACCCCCACTCGCCGAAACTAGAGAAAGCTCGCATACAGCAATGAAGACCCAATGCAGCCAAAAATAAATAAATAAAACATAAAGTATAGAATCTTAAAAAAGCAACAAAAAAATCGATAAAGAATATTACGAGAATAGAATCACAGGCCAGTTTCTCCTTTGAACATGCATGCAAAATGTGTAAAGAGAAGCACAAACTGTATCCATGGTATGTAAAACAATCATATATCAGAATCAAAGTAGCTTTATTCTGGCAACGCAAGGTTGCTTTAATGTCCAAACATGAAACTGATCCCAGGAATGAATTAGAGTGGGGAAAGAAGTCATTTAAAACTGAAATCTTGGGACTTCCCTGGTGGTCCAGTATTTAGAACATGAAGCTTTCACTGCTGGGGCCCTGGGGTCCAATCCCAGGTCAGGGAACTAAGATCCTGCAAGACATGAGGCAGGGCCCCGAAAAAAACAAAGAAAGGAAAGAAAGAAGTCTTAACCAGGAGACGCACAAGATCGAATAAACATAACAGATAACACCTTATGAAAAGTAGGTGAAGATTATGGAATATTCTAAAATTTAAAACAAAAAGAAAGTTTTAAAGATTCAAAAGGATGTGACAAATATTGTACATAGGCAAAAATAAAATGAAATAAAATATACAAATGATGGGAACCCAAAATTCCAGATGCCCAAGTCCTGTCTCTGAAGAGTCTCATTCAATGGGTTCAGGATTTCCTCTATATTTAAAAACCTGCAGGTGATTCTGGTATGATTCACAGACACAATGTAAAGCTTCTCTTTTACAGGAAAGAATGCCAGATTATTTTGTTATCTTATAGTTATACTAACAGGTTGTACTATTGACGGATAAGTCTGCTGTCAAAATGCACCCCCACTAGGGGTAAAAAAGGAACTAGTAGTCTCTACTGCTACTTGGTGGCAGCATGCATGTATTGCAAGGGCAATTATTGTAGCAGTCCAAATTAGTGGAACATTTTAGAATTGGAAGACTACATACAGATCATCTAGTCAAGGTTCCAACTATTAAAGTTGTGAAAACTAAGGCCCATATAAATGACATGATTTATCTCCAAAGAGCATTAGTGAAAGTATGAAATAAAAAATATCTCTGAACTTTTAATTTAGTGCCGTTTTTATTAATCTCAAGTATTAGCTTAAACTTGAGTGTGCTCACGTTTACTGGTTGCGTGCCTTTTAGTAAGTTACTAAAACACTTTTCTTAAAAATAGACGTATTTATTTATTTATCTTTGGCTGCCTAGGCTCTTCGTTGCTGTGCGCGGGCTTTCTCTAGTTGCGGTGAGCGGGGGCTACTCTTTGTTGCAGTACGCGGGCTTCTCATTGTGGTGGCTTCTCGTTGTTGCTGAGCACGGGGTCTAGGTGCGTGGGCTTCAGTAGCTGTGGTTCACGGGCTCTAGCACGCAGGCTCAGTAGTTGTGGCACATGGTCTTAGTTGCTCCGTGGCATGTGGGATCTTCCCGGACCAGGGCTCAAACGTGTGTCCCGTGCACTGGCAGGTGGATCCTTAACCACCGCGCCAACAGGGAAGCCCTACTAATACACTTTTAACTTTGCTTTTCACGTATGTAAAACGGTGAGCCTTGACTGATATAGAATATGAGATAACCCAGCACTGTTCTTAACACATATATGTAGTTAAAATTTTTTGGCTCTCATCCCACTTAAACAGCCTCTATCCCCTTAATAATGAATGTGTCTTTCAGCTAGCAGAGCGCCCCAGAGCTGACCACATTCTGGCAAGAGATATAGGATTCTTTTTCTTACTGGGGGTTCTTTATACCTGATATTTGAAGCGCACTTAAACTTGAACAACTCTTGTTTATACTGTATTAATGGATTTGATGGATGAATTTTAGAAAGTAATATGCAGGAATTGAGCTGCCTTACTCTCAAGAAATATAATTCGATAGTGGTGGCTAGAACGATAAACAGTGTTTGGACAGGGAGTCCATATTGGATGTGAACTTCCTGTACTCCCATTCGTCTATTAAGAATAAATGGAATCCTTTCAAAATGTGTTCTAAAGGGCAGTTATTTCTTTCTGCCTCATTTAAGTTACCTGCAAGAAAAAGACAATCTCCTGCATCCTTGTTTAATAGGCTTTTAACATAAAGCAGATAAGTTTTTGCAACATTTCCCAAACTTTTCGTTATCCAATTGGCTGAGGCTTCTCAACGATTATCATTTCACAACAATATCTCCATCTTCAGCTTCTTTCAATGAATTGGCCTAATAGATGTGCCATTAAAACAGAGCTTCACTCTCAACGTAGTTTTAATTTTGTATTCAAAGGGTATGAAGGATTCAGCCATAACAGTGAGTGGATTTCTGATACATGCTACATGATGGATGCAACTAATTGAAAGGAGTCAGGCATGAAAGGCTACATATTGTATGGTTCCATTTATATGAAATGTCCAGCAGTGGCAAATCCATACACACAGAAAAGATTCTACATTAGTGGTTGCCAGGGGTTTGGAAGAGAGGGAAATAGGGAATGACTCCTTAAAATGGGTGTAGGTTTCCTCTTGGTTGATGAAAATGTTTTGCAGCTAGGCAGTGGTGATAGTTGCACAACATTGTGACAGTAGTAAATTCCACTGAATGGTACGGTGAATTGTAAAATGATCCAAATGGTGGATTTTGTGTTATGTTCCTTTTACTACAATAAAAAGGAGAAAGAATTCGGGAAAGACTTAGAGTTTGGGCAACTAAGGTGAACTGGTCAAGAAAAAGACAGCTCTATTGTTCAGTATTCTCTCAGCTCTCCCAGTGCATTAATCCTCAGCCAAAAGTAGCCTGAACTTGTAGATGATAGTCATTCAACACAGTCCAGGGAAAAGTAAATAAAATAAAACCCAACTCTTCTTCTTTAGCACATGTAGGAAAGGTTAGCTTGCTGCTCAGCCACGTGGACATTCATGAAGACGTTTCACTTTAGGTGTCCTCTACTTCAGTACTTTACTCACTTGAGCTCATTCACACATGTAGGCAACAGCATTCCTTAATTCGATGGAATCTGCAGCACTGGTTGTGATCGGTCTCATGGAAAGAAAAGGAAAGGTGGCGCGGAAGCCAAGGGAAGAGATTCTCAAGACAGAGACGTTGTTTAAGATCTGACTCGGCTTGGCGGTCACAAAGATAAGGATTGAGAAGTAGTGCCCTGGACTTGTCAACGGAGAAATCATTGGGGGCTTCAAGGAGATCAGTTTCACGAGAGTAGTGGGGCAGAAACCAGACCGCAGTGTGGATGGGAGGGGAGAAATGGGGGGCAAGTCAAGAAATTGATGGCAAAGGGAAAGAAGGGAGGGGTGGATAGGAGGACAGGAGAATGGAATGGAGGAGAGCATTTCCTTGTGGCTCTTTAATATGGCTGGGAGGGGCCAACAGAGAAGGAGAGCGTGAAGATGTAGGAAGAGGGGGTGGCATCCCGAGCCCAAGGAGGACTGGCCCCTGTCTTCAGCTCCCACCAGCTGGATGTTCCCTCCCTCTAGCTTTCCACGTAGGCTGTGGAAGTTGCCCCTTGCCTCCTTGGATCAGCCACCCTTGATTCGTTCGTCCTTTTCTTATTTCTCAGCACATCGGGGTCATACGTTATGTGAAGACAAACAAATCACCACGGATGCTTAATTTTCTTGAAAAATCCCCAGGCAGGTACCATTTTGGAGACCTACATATTGTGCCTCAGCAAGCCAAAGTAGCCCATATTTCCTCTCTCATTGGGAGAGATTGCTGTTTCTTGGAGAACCTGATGAAGAGGGTGACTCGCACTTAGGAATAACATTGCTTGAAAAGTGCAAAAGGTGAGGTAGTTTGGCTCTGAGGGGCCTCTGAGGCCTGAGACTTCCTGAGAGATGGCAGACTCACAGCTCCCATTTCCCTCTGCCCCTGGGCTATGAGCTCATCAAATGAGATGGTAAATAAAGTCACTGACATGGTTTAAAGGATAATTTAGTTCTCTCTTGTTCACTCAGAGCAAATTGAATGGGATTTGCATACAACATATGGATGAAATATCCATACGATGGGGCTTGACCATATCCTCATGGTTCCCCTTCCCTTTTCTACATCTGGCCCCTTTAGCTCTGCAGACTTAACCCCACACCATCAGTCCACCCAGTCGGTCCGCTGAACGTCTCTTGCTCCTTCGCATCTGGTCGTTGTCGTCACCTTGTTCTCCACTACCGCCTCCTGCGGTAGCTGTTAGGTCCAGGGAGGTTGGTTCACTGTGAGCAAGTAACTGTCAACTCCATGGACAGGTGGAAGTGACTTGGCAGCCGGGATTTGCCCATCCTGAGTTCATTATACCCATGAGGGTCAAGGAGAATGGGGATGCAGCTGGTCTGCAGAGCCCCGGCAGTTCTGAGACACATGCTCCTGGATCCACACGTTGCTCCATACCCAGCCTTGCCTTGCTTTGTTCTCTGTCTTGACTCCAGCCAGGTTTCTGCTCTCCTTGTCCCTTTGGGGAGGGAGGCCAGTACCAGCCCAGGTGTAGTCCCCCAAAGCTTCCTACTTCCAAGCGTCACGTAGGCTTGTACATCCCCTTGCTTGGGTTGCCCTGGCATTCGTGCCAACAAGTTGAGTGGTTTATGCCCTAGGCTCTCTCTTCTGGCAAGAATGTGCCTGAAAATCTCCATCTCTGGTTTGGTGGCCCCCAAAAATTCCCAGTCAGTTTTGGTGAGGGGACACTTGGTGACAGTGTTGTCTTTCGAAATGAGTAGTTCCGTTACCGACAATACTTTGCTCCCCATACATTATTTATAAGGTTTCCCTGTTTGTATGTGCAAACTATTTGTGTGTATATTTGGAGAAATACATTGTACAGCCCTCTTTTTTATTTCTTCCACACACCCTAGAGATGTCATAGAGGCAGTAAATATGTCCAACTTTTTGAGAAATTGGAACAATCAAGACTTACCTGTATGGAATGCTGTTAATGATGTCAATTCCCGCGACAGTACCTTTCATCTGACACACTTAGGGACTGTTAACAGATTAAAAGCAGTAAGAGACACGGATAGAGAGAATTTTCATTATCTTGTGCTCTGAAATCTTGGATTTTCATTGGTTTCAATGGGCCTGAAATTGTATTTTCTTTAGTAGGCACATAGAAGCCTCTAGCGGTATTCTTAATAAAGCAAGGTGAGTTATAAGCAATCATCTGATGGAGGGTAAATGTACCACAGTCCAGTTTAAGAAAAATACAATATAAAAGTCTTACCATGGAAGAAAATCTTTATATGATCTTTTGAAAAAACAAAGCTTCAAGAAACATAAAGACATGACACCATATTCAGTTTAAAGTCAGTGACTTGTAAGCAAGGCAAAGCAAAGACAGTCTGATTAAGACCGTTGCATTGTTCTGGCATTTTTTAGGTCTCACCCATTTCTGTGGCCTTTTTAGAACCTAAGCTTCTAGGGCACAGAGAACTTCATCTTGACGTAGGGCTGAGCAAATGCACGGAGCATTTCTCAATAAGTAGGCATTAAATTCTTAGTCCAGAAGGAGCCTTGAGATGCCCTCTCTTTACTCCTTGGTAGAACTGTTTTAACCATCCCCTGAAAACAGATTTTTTTCTTTAAATCTCAAAATTCAGAGATTCCACAATCAGAAGTTACTTCTCATTATTGCCTTGTGGTCTGCTGTGGGCATCTGTCGAATGGTGTGAACTCTGCGTGGGGAGCCTGGCCTACCCTCCAGGCCCACGGTTTGGGCTGTGGTGGTGCCATGCTGTGCTCAGGGGCCTTCTTTTTTGGAAGTCTGGGCTCCAGTGAGCCTTGGTCGTGTTCTTTTATGGAACCTTGGGTGCTAGACCACTCTGACCCTCAGTCTCATTTGCAGGTTCTGGGGAGGATTAAATGAGCTCATGGGATATCCAGGTGACTGAGGCAGAGTCGGCTCGGGATGAATCTTTGCTTCGTTTTCATTAGCTGCGGAGAAGACGATGACAGCTTGGTGCCTCTCCAACTTTAATATGGGTATGCCTCTCTTGGGGATCTTGTTAAATGCAGGCTGGTATTCAGTAGTTCTGGGTGGGGCCTGGATTCTGTGCTTCTAACAAGCTCCTAGGTGAGGGTGACGCTGAGGGCAAGGGTTTGGCACCTGTGTTTCTCCCTTTCTGGAAGAGCAGGATGTCTGCCCCACCCCCACCCCGAGAGGAGAAAACATCCGCAATGTGACTACTAGGAACCAGCTTCCCTCACATGCAAGGGTCCTGTACCACTGCTCCCAACCATTCCGTCTGAGGCGCAGCAAGCCAAAACACTGAAATGCTGAGGTTTGCAGCAAAGAGGAGGTTTATTCACAGGGCAGCCAAGCGAGGACGTGACGTGACAATAGGTCTCAAATCCGCCTCCCCAAAGGCAAGGGGCTTTGGGTATCTGTGGGATAAAGAATAAAGAAGCAGGGCAGTATGAGGCATGGGGAGCATGAGGAAAGGTGATTGGAAAAACGTGTGCTCATCATTGTTCTGAGCTGGCCTAACTAGGCTACAGGCCTCAGCACATTCTCAGGCTGGAGTTTTCGGCCCTCTGATGGCAGGAGGTCAAAAGGCACTTGCTCGGGTGGAAGATCGGTGGTCCTCTCCACTCTAAACCAGCTCAGCCTAACCAGGCACAGCTGATTCCAAGTTCCTGGACGATCAGGGGGCAAACATCTTATTGCTTATGCTACATGCTACTTGGAGGACGTGCAGGTGTTCAAGCTACCTTGATGAGTGAAGACCGGGATTTGACTAATCATGACACCTTGTTTCACCTCCAGGCGAGCAGAAGAGAGCTGTAGGCTGAGTCTGGCTCCTAGCACCTGGAATTGGAGGCAGGTGGTTTAAAAACGGGCTTTCCCACCCTCTGTGTGATATAAGGTAGATAGATTATTGAACCTTCCTGTGCCTGTTTCTCCACAAGCAGCATGGGGACACTCAGAGTCCCTCTCTTGGGGGCTGTTATGGGGGTTCAGTGAGATATAGATGCATGCACGGGCACACGGGAGACACCCAGTGTGTGTTCCCTTCGTGCTTATTTTTATTAGGACACCAGTATTGTTAGAACATTTCTGGTTTGGACAACAAATTAGATAGGTGGTCATTGCTATAGTTTATGCGAGAGCAATTCACATTGCCATTTGCAAAAAAGTAGTTGGTTGTCCAGTGGGGATTATAAACATCTGTTTAACATGAGCTACTGAACAGATAGTTCACACAGTAAGTACTTTATTTAAAATCAATTCTCTTTGTTTTCTTAAGCAATTGTTAACCCCCAATTTCGTGAGTACTACCAAGTAAGTCACTTGAAAATCATCTAGAGCAATCTATTTCACTTAGCAAGCCTAAAGCTATAGTTCAACCATTTTATTGACTGTTCTATGACAAAAATTACTCTAAACAGCTATTCCCTGGATAAGTAATCAGCTAAAGCTAGTTTGACTGACTAAATCGATTTACTGAGTTAATAAGCCAGTTGTTTTAGAATAGGTCGAATTCATATTTCTCATCCATTCTGCATTAAACTGTTTCCCATTCGTACATACCCACATTCCTACTTCTGTGCTGTAGGGCTTGGCTGAACTACACCTGCCTTCAGTGAAACTTTTCTCTCCTGCACAATTGGAGATAATTTTAGTCTCGTGACTCCCACGGGGTTACCTCTGTTGTGACACTTGACTCTTTGGTGGCATATTTTATTTGAAAAAGCCTTCCGTTACTCCGGGCACGTCAAACAGTAAATGCTTTCTCTTCGTAAACCTGCATAACAATTTTCTGAACTCTTCTGCTCTGGGCAAGATTCATCAGTACACCAGGCAAACATAGTGAAAGAGGAGACAGTACTTGTGTTGCATTCAATTGGGTCTTGATACCTAAGTGTGACTCTTAACCAAGGATTATGCAGTAGTTAAGGACACAGATTCAAGTTGTTTAGGGTGTGTCCTAAAGTGTCAGTGGCAGAATTTAAGTCTCTACTCTGGAAATTGTAGACCTGAGACAAACTACTTCCCTAAACGTCATTTCCTACGTCTGAGAAAGATAATAGTATCTACCTTGTCGTAGACTGAATAATACCATTGCCCCCAAATGTCCACATTCTACTCTCCAGAACCTGTGAATGTGACCTTAAATGGCAGAAGGCACTTTGCCAGTGGGATGAAAGTAATGGTTCTCAGATGGGAAGATTCTCCTGGACTACCTGGATGGGCCCAAATATAACCACTGGTGTTCTCGTAAGAGAGAGGCAGAGGGAATTTGTACTCCAAAGAGAATGTGATGACGAAGTTGGGGTTGCATTGATGTGGCCAGAAGTGAAGGAATGCTGGCGAGGAAACAAACAGATTCTCGCTTAGAGCCTCTAGAAGGAGGATGGATGGCCCTGTCGACTTCTGGTTTCAGCCCAGGGAAACTGGTTTTGGACCTCTGTCTTGCAGAACCATAAGAAAATAAGTGTGTTGTGTTAGAAGCAAGCACATTTGTAGTCATTTGTTACAGCAGCCATAGGGAACTAATGCCTACCTCATAGGAAGTAGTTCTCCAATTAAAATGTGTGACTGGAAACACACTTAGTGGCATGTGTGACACACACTAGTTATGCTACCGTAGGTCGTTCTTGGAAACTGAAGCCTTGGTTTTGAGAGATCATCAAAACCAGTACAATGGTTGCCATGTTTCTCCTTGTTCAGCCTGGTGACCAACCCGGTAGAGAGAGCTCCATCCTTTCCCACAGGACCCCAACTGTGGGTACGTAGAGGGAAGCGGTTATGTCTCCCTTAAGGCACCTTTTTCTTTTCCTTTCTACTTTTGTCTTCATTAATCTTCATCCAACTGACCTTTCTAAATTTTACAGAAAACAAAACCATTTCTCCATGGATTCAGATACTACCCCAAGTTAATATTCCAACCAAGTTCTTGTTCTTCCGGGTCTCATCACCAGAAATTGCTGAGCCTAACTCTACTCTAGTTTCTAGGATCACTCATTTTCTCATTTCTCCCTTCTCCTTTTAGTTCAGAGTCTTGTCAATTTAGTTCCTTCCCTAACCACAACTTATAGTACGGTGGCACAGCAAAGTGATGAAAGTCTAGACGGTCTGGTTTTAATCCCGGGTTTTGCCACCTACTTACTGTGTGGCATTAGGCAAGCTCTTCAACGTCTCTGGGCCTCAGTTGCCCCCAGAAGAGTGAACATTATGAATATTCCCTACCTCTAGGGTTGCCATTATGAGGAATAAGTGAGTTAATATTTGGTAAGCCCTTAGAATAGTACTTGTTATAGTCTAAGCACTACAGTTGTGCTTGTTAATAATAATAAATGAAATTCCCAGCGTATAACTTACTCAACATTCTGTCATAACTTTGAAGTGTTGGTCTATCTGTTGGCTCACGTTGCAGGTAAATGAGTCGAGGCATGGGCTGAGGCATTGCTATCACTGGGTGGTGTGTTCCCAGAACTTGGAACAGCGGTGTGAAATGGGTAGTGGTTCTATTGGAGACAGGGCAGACTGGAAAATGACAGCCTGGGAAGGAGGTGTGGTGTCCATAGCTTTGGTGTTAGAGGTGCTGCCTGCTGAAGCACCAGTGCCGGCCTAAGCCGTAAATGGGGTGCTGGGGTAAAGAGGAGCAGGATGGAAGATGACAGCGTGGGAAGGAGGTGTGGTGTCCATAGGTTCGGGGTCTGACGGGCTTCCTGCTGAAGCACCGATGCCCGGCAGGGCCGTAAATGGGGTGCTGGGAAAAACAGGAGCAGAATGGAAGATGACAGCGTGTGAAGGTGGTGTGGTGTCCATAGGTTCGGGGTCTGACGTGCTTCCTGCTGAAGCACCGATGCCCGCCAGGGCCGTAAATGGGGTGGTCGGGAAAACAGGAGCAGAACGGAAGATGACAGCGTGTGAAGGTGGTGTGGTGTCCATAGGTTCGGGGTCTGACGGGCTTCCTGCTGAAGCACCGATGCCCGCCAGGGACATAAATGGGGTGGTCGGGAAAACAGGAGCAGAATGGAAGATGACAGCGTGTGAAGGTGGTGTGGTGTCCATAGGTTCGGGGTCTGACGTGCTTCCTGCTGAAGCACCGATGCCCGCCAGGGCCGTAAATGGGGTGGTCGGGAAAACAGGAGCAGAATGGAAGATGACAGCGTGTGAAGGTGGTGTGGTGTCCATAGGTTCGGGGTCTGACGTGCTTCCTGCTGAAGCACCGATGCCCGCCAGGGCCGTAAATGGGGTGCTGGGGAAAACAGGAGCAGAATGGGAGAGGACAGCGTGTGAAGGAGGTGTGGTGTCCATAGCTTCCATATTAGAGGTACTGCCTGCCTTATCTGAGAGCAGAGAATGAAAGTGGGAGAGCCTCTTCCTAGATTCTAACTCCTCTGAATTTATAGCACTGGCTCTGCCTGGCTTTATGACATATCCATTGTACGTGTCACAGAGAAAGTGCAGGCGGGGCAGGGGGTGATGCAGGGGTCACATGCAAGCCCAGCTGCTGGCTTAACCCCGGCCCAAAGGCAAAGGGCAGGGCCCCTTCTGGACTTTCTAGTGGCTGGGACTTCTGGCTGTGGGTGGCAGGTGTTTGGCACCAGATGGGCCACCATGCGGAGACTGTTGGGGACTGTGGAAGCCTCCTCCAGAGCTCACCCTGCCTGGCGACTGGCTCTGCAGGCCCCTCAGCCCTGCGTATGTATCGGCCAGGCCTTCCCCACCACGGGGCCCAGAGGCCAGAGCCTGCTCAGACCTGAGGGCAGGAGGCAGCCAGAGCTTACCAGGGTGTGGGCCACCTCGTCCGCAGACCTCCCCAGCTCTTCTGCGAGACCTGGAGACAGGATCGCCTTCTCCAGGGCTGCTCAGCTGCCAGCATCACCATGAGCCAGGTGGCCAAGGTTTCTGAGCAGGAGATGCAGAGCCCTGATCCGACTGGATGCTGCAGCCCACGATGTCCCTTCCTGGCAGATAGGTTCTTTCTTCACTTCTGTTTTGAAATTTGGTAAAAGAACATTTAAACCTTGGCCTGTCCTTCAGGGTATATAGATGGTAGTGGCTTAGCCGGGATTCAATCCAAGCCTGTGTGATTCCAGAGCTTGTGCTCTGGACTGTGGTGCCTCCTTATCGTATATGCTTCATGTGTTACTTGTTTTTCTTTTTTTCTTGTAGTCCTTATGGTACTTAGCCCTAAGTGCCATACCTGTAACGAACAGCTACACTGCCCTGTAGGAGGTCTTCTTTTGTTCAACGCATGAATTGGTCATCCACCACACTGTGTTCTAATCTCAGAAGATACAGGTCAGGGAGCACCAGTTGTCAGCATGGCACCATTCCATATTTCTAACTGAGGCTTGAAGCCCGTATTTTCCCTTTGTCTAGTTTGAAGGATCCAGATATGTAAAGATGATATTCTAGATAAATCATGGTCTATCCTGAAAGAAATTCACCAGTGAATTGTTCCATATGGATTAGAAGCCAGCTTCTCTGGCCTTCCTGGATTATATCCAGTAAGGCGTCTCATTCATGTCTAGAAAGCAAATATATCATTTATTGCAACTTCAGCGTGGAGCGATGTATTGGTATAAAGTACGATCAACACAATTTGGTCATTGTGAGTATGACAGCTGGGTCCACTCTTTACTACCCATATGTAACTCTAGGGATTCTTATGCCCAAGAGAGGAGACGTACTCTTGGCTGTCTAGGACAAGGGAAGCATGTGTTGTTATTCAGGAGCTGGAAGCTTCAGCATGACAGGTAGGAATTGAACAATCCTGGTCTACACATCACTTGACCTTGCTTAAAACTTGTTTCTTTGGCTTGCTTCATTGGAGTGTTTTCTCCCTCCTGGGGCTGACATTGTCTGTTATGTATCACGCATGTGACATGTAGAAGTTTCAGAACCCAAAATCATATAGATCAGTAAAAATGTATATATATATATAAACCTATTGAAACTCATACTGGGCATAATTCATATATTCCAAAATCAGTTTGACCCTCTGCTCTTGAGATTCTTTTTATGGTATGTCCCAGCAAATCTGGGCTTCCATCCCCAATAAATTTTGGGGTTGGAGGACACAAAAGCTTTTGCTCAGACCTAAATTCTGTCTGAAAACAAGGGAAATATTATAAGCCCTTTGTAACCTCTCCAAGAGCAGAAATGATTTACAGCTGTGGCATTGAACCATAATTCCTCGATCTCATTTGAGAAGAGTCCAGTTAGAAACAGTGTCTTGATTTTTGTTTCTTTTGTTTCTTCCCTGTTTTCTTGTCTTGCTTACCAACAATCCATTGTAATTCATGAGTTAGTATGGCAGCAGGCTGAGTGTTCCCTGGAGCTCATTAAATGAAGTGTTTTTCCTAAAATGACGTTTGTCTCCTTGTTTTCAGCCCCTCTTCTTTCCTCTGCCCTTTACTATAACCAGAGCTCAGCAAAAGCTGAGTGACTTTGTGCAGACCTTACTTAGGTTCAGCCTTTTTTTCTTCATTATTTCATTCATGGCTCCTCCATTTCATTGCTTGCCTTCTCGACATGTGTTGAAATCTTTCTGTGGTTGACGACTTCCAGAATATCTTGGCTTTTATTGGTTGATTAATTTTGGTATTTCTACAGTTTTATTTAGATATGGTTTCAGGAGGAACAGAAAGTAAATATATTTCCTAGTCTGCCATCTTGAGCTGAAAATCCCTGTGGATTTTAGCATCCAATGTTCCCATGGGAAAACACCCAACCATGGCCTTAATAGATGTAACACTCAAGATTTCAGCTTTTGTTGAGCAATCACTAAGGATTTCATATGTGGTCATTTCTAATGGGGAAATAATAACTATCTCATGACGTTGATTTGAGGATTAAATTAGATAATGAACATGAAAATGCTTTCTAAGATTTAAAAATCAGTCAAAATGTTTTTTGTTATTATTTGATTTGTTGCTATTTCAACTTCACTTGACAGTTGTTTATGACCTTGCGTATGTGAGAAAATGTCCTCTGGGTTATTTTTCTGAAAGCCAGAATGTATTTTTCAATAGCTCAATGGAACTGGCATCATTTGTGAAGGTTAAGGGTGAAGGGGTAAATGTTTCTTGACACCTATCACTTTACAGTGTTTTCAGGAACTAACTGACTCATGTATTCCTCTTCCAAATTTGGTTGAGGACCTCCTACCAGCCACATGCTTTACGTCAGGTGTTGGAAAGCATTTTCTGGATTTGAAATATCTTAGGCTTTGTGGGCCATATACAGTTTCTGTAGCTTCTCCTCCTCTTTCCTCTTCAACAAGCTTTCTAAACGTGAGAACCATTATTAGCTCACAGTCCCACAGATCCAGGCTGAGAGCCTGATTTGATTCGTGGGCATTATTTGCCAATTGCTGCTCTGCGTGTTCACTGAGGAGGGGGACCATGTTTGAGTAATCATTTCTTTGAATCAACTGTTGGTCTTCTGGGGCTTGTCCTTGCTCTCCTACAGTCTCTAATCAGCATGGCATCCAGAGAGATCTTGTTAAAACATAAGTCAGATCATGTCACTCAAATTTCTTCAGTGGCTTCTTCACAGAAAATGCAAAGTCCTCAGAGTGCCTCCACAGACCTAGAAATCTGGGCCTCTGTTTCCTCTCTGACTGTTTCGTTCTCCTCTCCAATTTGCTCGCTCTGTTTTCCACATGCTGACATCCTTTCTGCTCCTTGGATACTCCAAACCTACTCTTGCCTCATTGACTTTCTGCCGCACGCCAGCCGAAGAAAGAGGATTTCACCGCCCAGGGTCAGAAGGGAAGGGGTGAGGACCTGAAGTAGCACTGACGAATGGGGTCAGAAGCCCATGGG
Source organism: Leucopleurus acutus (assembly GCF_964270905.1). NCBI lineage: Eukaryota > Metazoa > Chordata > Mammalia > Artiodactyla > Delphinidae > Leucopleurus > Leucopleurus acutus. Next base: position 189,057 of record NW_028138972.1, read on the forward strand.
GTCAGAAGGCTGCAATGAGAAGCCTACTCACCGCAACAAAGAATAGACCCCCGCTCGCCGAAACTAGAGAAAGCTCGCATGCAGCAATGAAGACCCAATACAGCCAAAAATAAATAAATAAAACATAAAGTATAGAATCTTAAAAAAGCAACAAAAAATCTATAAAGAATATTACGAGAATAGAATCACAGGCCAGTTTCTCCTTTGAATATGCATGCAAAATGTGTAAAGAGAAGCACAAACTGTATCCATGGTATGTAAAACAATCATATATCAGAATCAAAGTAGCTTTATTCTGGCAATGCAAGGTTGCTTTAATGTCCAAACATGAAACTGATCCCAGGAATGAATTAGAGTGGGGAAAGAAGTCATTTAAAACTGAAATCTTGGGACTTCCCTGGTGGTCCAGTATTTAGAACATGACGCTTTCACTGCTGGGGCCCTGGGGTCCAATCCCAGGTCAGGGAACTAAGATCCTGCAAGACATGAGGCAGGGCCCCGAAAAAAACAAAAAAAGGAAAGAAAGAAGTCTTAACCAGGAGACGCACAAGATCGAATAAACATAACAGATAACACCTTATGAAAAGTAGGTGAAGATTATGGAATATTCTAACATTTAAAACAAAAAGAAAGTTTTAAAGATTCAAAAGGATGTGACAAATATTGTACATCGGCAAAAATGAAATGAAATAAAATATAAAAATGATGGGAACCCAAAATTCCAGATGCCCAAGTCCTGTCTCTGAAGAGTCTCATTCAATGGGTTCAGGATTTCCTCTATATTTAAAAACCTGCAGGTGATTCTGGTATGATTCACAGACACAATGTAAAGCTTCTCTTTTACAGGAAAGAATGCCAGATTATTTTGTTATCTTATAGTTATACTAACAGGTTGTACTATTGACGGATAAGTCTGCTGTCAAAATGCACCCCCACTAGGGGTAAAAAAGGAACTAGTAGTCTCTACTGCTACTTGGTGGCAACATGCATGTATTGCAAGGGCAATTATTGTAACAGTCCAAATTAGTGGAACATTTTAGAATTGGAAGACTACATACAGATCATCTAGTCAAGCTTCCAACTATTAAAGTTGTGAAAACTAAGGCCCATATAAATGACATGATTTATCTCCAAAGAGCATTAGTGAAAGTATGAAATAAAAAATATCTCTGAACTTTTAATTTAGTGCCGTTTTTATTAATCTCAAGTATTAGCTTAAACTTGAGTGTGACAGATTTGGGATTGAATTCTTGCTCACGTTTACTGGTTGCGTGCCTTTTAGTAAGTTACTAAAACACTTTTCTTAAAAATAGACGTATTTATTTATTTATCTTTGGCTGCCTAGGCTCTTCGTTGCTGTGCGCGGGCTTTCTCTAGTTGCGGTGAGCGGGGGCTACTCTTTGTTGCAGTACGCGGGCTTCTCATTGTGGTGGCTTCTCGTTGTTGCTGAGCACGGGGTCTAGGTGCGTGGGCTTCAGTAGCTGTGGTTCACGGGCTCTAGCACGCAGGCTCAGTAGTTGTGGCACATGGTCTTAGTTGCTCCGTGGCATGTGGGATCTTCCCGGACCAGGGCTCAAACGTGTGTCCCGTGCACTGGCAGGTGGATCCTTAACCACCGCGCCAACAGGGAAGCCCTACTAATACACTTTTAACTTTGCTTTTCACGTATGTAAAACGGTGAGCCTTGACTGATATAGAATATGAGATAACCCAGCACTGTTCTTAACACATATATGTAGTTAAAATTTTTTGGCTCTCATCCCACTTAAACAGCCTCTATCCCCTTAATAATGAATGTGTCTTTCAGCTAGCAGAGCGCCCCAGAGCTGACCACATTCTGGCAAGAGATATAGGATTCTTTTTCTTACTGGGGGTTCTTTATACCTGATATTTGAAGTGCACTTAAACTTGAACAACTCTTGTTTATACTGTATTAATGGATTTGATGGATGAATTTTAGAAAGTAATATGCAGGAATTGAGCTGCCTTACTCTCAAGAAATATAATTCGATAGTGGTGGCTAGAACGATAAACAGTGTTTGGACAGGGAGTCCATATTGGATGTGAACTTCCTGTACTCCCATTCGTCTATTAAGAATAAATGGAATCCTTTCAAAATGTGTTCTAAAGGGCAGTTATTTCTTTCTGCCTCATTTAAGTTACCTGCAAGAAAAAGACAATCTCCTGCATCCTTGTTTAATAGGCTTTTAACATAAAGCAGATAATTTTTTGCAACATTTCCCAAACTTTTCGTTATCCAATTGGCTGAGGCTTCTCAACGATTATCATTTCACAACAATATCTCCATCTTCAGCTTCTTTCAATGAATTGGCCTAATAGATGTGCCATTAAAACAGAGCTTCACTCTCAACGTAGTTTTAATTTTGTATTCAAAGGGTATGAAGGATTCAGCCATAACAGTGAGTGGATTTCTGATACATGCTACATGATGGATGCAACTAATTGAAAGGAGTCAGGCATGAAAGGCTACATATTGTATGGTTCCATTTATATGAAATGTCCAGCAGTGGCAAATCCATACACACAGAAAAGATTCTACATTAGTGGTTGCCAGGGGTTTGGAAGAGAGGGAAATAGGGAATGACTCCTTAAAATGGGTGTAGGTTTCCTCTTGGTTGATGAAAATGTTTTGCAGCTAGGCAGTGGTGATAGTTGCACAACATTGTGACAGTAGTAAATTCCACTGAATGGTACGGTGAATTGTAAAATGATCCAAATGGTGGATTTTGTGTTATGTTCCTTTTACTACAATAAAAAGGAGAAAGAATTCGGGAAAGACTTAGAGTTTGGGCAACTAAGGTGAACTGGTCAAGAAAAAGACAGCTCTATTGTTCAGTTTTCTCTCAGCTCTCCCAGTGCATTAATCCTCAGCCAAAAGTAGCCTGAACTTGTAGATGATAGTCATTCAACACAGTCCAGGGAAAAGTAAATAAAATAAAACCCAACTCTTCTTCTTTAGCACATGTAGGAAAGGTTAGCTTGCTGCTCAGCCACGTGGACATTCATGAAGACGTTTCACTTTAGGTGTCCTCTACTTCAGTACTTTACTCACTTGAGCTCATTCACACATGTAGGCAACAGCATTCCTTAATTCGATGGAATCTGCAGCACTGGTTGTGATCGGTCTCATGGAAAGAAAAGGAAAGGTGGCGCGGAAGCCAAGGGAAGAGATTTTCAAGACAGAGACGTTGTTTAAGATCTGACTCGGCTTGGCGGTCACAAAGATAAGGATTGAGAAGTAGTGCCCTGGACTTGTCAACGGAGAAATCATTGGGGGCTTCAAGGAGATCAGTTTCGCGAGAGTAGTGGGGCAGAAACCAGACCGCAGTGTGGATGGGAGGGGAGAAATGGGGGGCAAGTCAAGAAATTGATGGCAAAGGGAAAGAAGGGAGGGGTGGATAGGAGGACAGGAGAATGGAATGGAGGAGAGCATTTCCTTGTGGCTCTTTAATATGGCTGGGAGGGGCCAACAGAGAAGGAGAGCGTGAAGATGTAGGAAGAGGGGGTGGCATCCCGAGCCCAAGGAGGACTGGCCCCTGTCTTCAGCTCCCACCAGCTGGATGTTCCCTCCCTCTAGCTTTCCACGTAGGCTGTGGAAGTTGCCCCTTGCCTCCTTGGATCAGCCACCCTTGATTCGTTCGTCCTTTTCTTATTTCTCAGCACATCTGGGTCATACGTTATGTGAAGACAAACAAATCACCACTGATGCTTAATTTTCTTGAAAAATCCCCAGGCAGGTACCATTTTGGAGACCTACATATTGTGCCTCAGCAAGCCAAAGTAGCCCATATTTCCTCTCTCATTGGGAGAGATTGCTGTTTCTTGGAGAACCTGATGAAGAGGGTGACTCGCACTTAGGAATAACGTTGCTTGAAAAGTGCAAAAGGTGAGGTAGTTTGGCTCTGAGGGGCCTCTGAGGCCTGAGACTTCCTGAGAGATGGCAGACTCACAGCTCCCATTTCCCTCTGCCCCTGGGCTATGAGCTCATCAAATGAGATGGTAAATAAAGTCACTGACATGGTTTAAAGGATAATTTAGTTCTCTCTTGTTCACTCAGAGCAAATTGAATGGGATTTGCATACAACATATGGATGAAATATCCATACGATGGGGCTTGACCATATCCTCATGGTTCCCCTTCCCTTTTCTACATCTGGCCCCTTTAGCTCTGCAGACTTAACCCCACACCATCAGTCCACCCAGTCGGTCCGCTGAACGTCTCTTGCTCCTTCGCATCTGGTCGTTGTCGTCACCTTGTTCTCCACTACCGCCTCCTGCGGTAGCTGTTAGGTCCAGGGAGGTTGGTTCACTGTGAGCAAGTAACTGTCAACTCCATGGACAGGTGGAAGTGACTTGGCAGCCGGGATTTGCCCATCCTGAGTTCATTATACCCATGAGGGTCAAGGAGAATGGGGATGCAGCTGGTCTGCAGAGCCCCGGCAGTTCTGAGACACATGCTCCTGGATCCACACGTTGCTCCATACCCAGCCTTGCCTTGCTTTGTTCTCTGTCTTGACTCCATCCAGGTTTCTGCTCTCCTTGTCCCTTTGGGGAGGGAGGCCAGTACCAGCCCAGGTGTAGTCCCCCAAAGCTTCCTACTTCCAAGCGTCACGTAGGCTTGTACATCCCCTTGCTTGGGTTGCCCTGGCATTCGTGCCAACAAGTTGAGTGGTTTATGCCCTAGGCTCTCTCTTCTGGCAAGAATGTGCCTGAAAATCTCCATCTCTGGTTTGGTGGCCCCCAAAAATTCCCAGTCAGTTTTGGTGAGGGGACACTTGGTGACAGTGTTGTCTTTCGAAATGAGTAGTTCCGTTACCGACAATACTTTGCTCCCCATACATTATTTATAAGGTTTCCCTGTTTGTATGTGCAAACTATTTGTGTGTATATTTGGAGAAATACATTGTACAGCCCTCTTTTTTATTTCTTCCACACACCCTAGAGATGTCATAGAGGCAGTAAATATGTCCAACTTTTTGAGAAATTGGAACAATCAAGACTTACCTGTATGGAATGCTGTTAATGATGTCAATTCCCGCGACAGTACCTTTCATCTGACACACTTAGGGACTGTTAACAGATTAAAAGCAGTAAGAGACGCGGATAGAGAGAATTTTCATTATCTTGTGCTCTGAAATCTTGGATTTTCATTGGTTTCAATGGGCCTGAAATTGTATTTTCTTTAGTAGGCACATAGAAGCCTCTAGCGGTATTCTTAATAAAGCAAGGTGAGTTATAAGCAATCATCTGATGGAGGGTAAATGTACCACAGTCCAGTTTAAGAAAAATACAATATAAAAGTCTTACCATGGAAGAAAATCTTTATATGATCTTTTGAAAAAACAAAGCTTCAAGAAACATAAAGACATGACACCATATTCAGTTTAAAGTCAGTGACTTGTAAGCAAGGCAAAGCAAAGACAGTCTGATTAAGACCGTTGCATTGTTCTGGCATTTTTTAGGTCTCACCCATTTCTGTGGCCTTTTTAGAACCTAAGCTTCTAGGGCACAGAGAACTTCATCTTGACGTAGGGCTGAGCAAATGCACGGAGCATTTCTCAATAAGTAGGCATTAAATTCTTAGTCCAGAAGGAGCCTTGAGATGCCCTCTCTTTACTCCTTGGTAGAACTGTTTTAACCATCCCCTGAAAACAGATTTTTTTCTTTAAATCTCAAAATTCAGAGATTCCACAATCAGAAGTTACTTCTCATTATTGCCTTGTGGTCTGCTGTGGGCATCTGTCGAATGGTGTGAACTCTGCGTGGGGAGCCTGGCCTACCCTCCAGGCCCACGGTTTGGGCTGTGGTGGTGCCATGCTGTGCTCAGGGGCCTTCTTTTTTGGAAGTCTGGGCTCCAGTGAGCCTTGGTCGTGTTCTTTTATGGAACCTTGGGTGCTAGACCACTCTGACCCTCAGTCTCATTTGCAGGTTCTGGGGAGGATTAAATGAGCTCATGGGATATCCAGGTGACTGAGGCAGAGTCGGCTCGGGATGAATCTTTGCTTCGTTTTCATTAGCTGCGGAGAAGACGATGACAGCTTGGTGCCTCTCCAACTTTAATATGGGTATGCCTCTCTTGGGGATCTTGTTAAATGCAGGCTGGTATTCAGTAGTTCTGGGTGGGGCCTGGATTCTGTGCTTCTAACAAGCTCCTAGGTGAGGGTGACGCTGAGGGCAAGGGTTTGGCACCTGTGTTTCTCCCTTTCTGGAAGAGCAGGATGTCTGCCCCACCCCCACCCCGAGAGGAGAAAACATCCGCAATGTGACTACTAGGAACCAGCTTCCCTCACATGCAAGGGTCCTGTACCACTGCTCCCAACCATTCCGTCTGAGGCGCAGCAAGCCAAAACACTGAAATGCTGAGGTTTGCAGCAAAGAGGAGGTTTATTCACAGGGCAGCCAAGCGAGGACGTGACGTGACAATAGGTCTCAAATCCGCCTCCCCAAAGGCAAGGGGCTTTGGGTATCTGTGGGATAAAGAATAAAGAAGCAGGGCAGTATGAGGCATGGGGAGCATGAGGAAAGGTGATTGGAAAAACGTGTGCTCATCATTGTTCTGAGCTGGCCTAACTAGGCTACAGGCCTCAGCACATTCTCAGGCTGGAGTTTTCGGCCCTCTGATGGCAGGAGGTCAAAAGGCACTTGCCCGGGTGGAAGATCGGTGGTCCTCTCCACTCTAAACCAGCTCAGCCTAACCAGGCACAGCTGATTCCAAGTTCCTGGAGGATCACGGGGCAAACATCTTATTGCTTATGCTACATGCTACTTGGAGGACGTGCAGGTGTTCAAGCTACCTTGATGAGTGAAGACCGGGATTTGACTAATCATGACACCTTGTTTCACCTCCAGGCGAGCAGAAGAGAGCTGTAGGCTGAGTCTGGCTCCTAGCACCTGGAATTGGAGGCAGGTGGTTTAAAAACGGGCTTTCCCACCCTCTGTGTGATATAAGGTAGATAGATTATTGAACCTTCCTGTGCCTGTTTCTCCACAAGCAGCATGGGGACACTCAGAGTCCCTCTCTTGGGGGCTGTTATGGGGGTTCAGTGAGATATAGATGCATGCACGGGCACACGGGAGACACCCAGTGTGTGTTCCCTTCGTGCTTATTTTTATTAGGACACCAGTATTGTTAGAACATTTCTGGTTTGGACAACAAATTAGATAGGTGGTCATTGCTATAGTTTATGCGAGAGCAATTCACATTGCCATTTGCAAAAAAGTAGTTGGTTGTCCAGTGGGGATTATAAACATCCGTTTAACATGAGCTACTGAACAGATAGTTCACACAGTAAGTACTTTATTTAAAATCAATTCTCTTTGTTTTCTTAAGCAATTGTTAACCCCCAATTTCGTGAGTACTACCAAGTAAGTCACTTGAAAATCATCTAGAGCAATCTATTTCACTTAGCAAGCCTAAAGCTATAGTTCAACCATTTTATTGACTGTTCTATGACAAAAATTACTCTAAACAGCTATTCCCTGGATAAGTAATCAGCTAAAGCTAGTTTGACTGACTAAATCGATTTACTGAGTTAATAAGCCAGTTGTTTTAGAATAGGTCGAATTCATATTTCTCATCCATTCTGCATTAAACTGTTTCCCATTCGTACATACCCACATTCCTACTTCTGTGCTGTAGGGCTTGGCTGAACTACACCTGCCTTCAGTGAAACTTTTCTCTCCTGCACAATTGGAGATAATTTTAGTCTCGTGACTCCCACGGGGTTACCTCTGTTGTGACACTTGACTCTTTGGTGGCATATTTTATTTGAAAAAGCCTTCCGTTACTCCGGGCACGTCAAACAGTAAATGCTTTCTCTTCGTAAACCTGCATAACAATTTTCTGAACTCTTCTGCTCTGGGCAAGATTCATCAGTACACCAGGCAAACATAGTGAAAGAGGAGACAGTACTTGTGTTGCATTCAATTGGGTCTTGATACCTAAGTGTGACTCTTAACCAAGGATTATGCAGTAGTTAAGGACACAGATTCAAGTTGTTTAGGGTGTGTCCTAAAGTGTCAGTGGCAGAATTTAAGTCTCTACTCTGGAAATTGTAGACCTGAGACAAACTACTTCCCTAAACGTCATTTCCTACGTCTGAGAAAGATAATAGTATCTACCTTGTCGTAGACTGAATAATACCATTGCCCCCAAATGTCCACATTCTACTCTCCAGAACCTGTGAATGTGACCTTAAATGGCAGAAGGCACTTTGCCAGTGGGATGAAAGTAATGGTTCTCAGATGGGAAGATTCTCCTGGACTACCTGGATGGGCCCAAATATAACCACTGGTGTTCTCGTAAGAGAGAGGCAGAGGGAATTTGTACTCCAAAGAGAATGTGATGACGAAGTTGGGGTTGCATTGATGTGGCCAGAAGTGAAGGAATGCTGGCGAGGAAACAAACAGATTCTCGCTTAGAGCCTCTAGAAGGAGGATGGATGGCCCTGTCGACTTCTGGTTTCAGCCCAGGGAAACTGGTTTTGGACCTCTGTCTTGCAGAACCATAAGAAAATAAGTGTGTTGTGTTAGAAGCAAGCACATTTGTAGTCATTTGTTACAGCAGCCATAGGGAACTAATGCCTACCTCATAGGAAGTAGTTCTCCAATTAAAATGTGTGACTGGAAACACACTTAGTGGCATGTGTGACACACACTAGTTATGCTACCGTAGGTCGTTCTTGGAAACTGAAGCCTTGGTTTTGAGAGATCATCAAAACCAGTACAATGGTTGCCATGTTTCTCCTTGTTCAGCCTGGTGACCAACCCGGTAGAGAGAGCTCCATCCTTTCCCACAGGACCCCAACTGTGGGTACGTAGAGGGAAGCGGTTATGTCTCCCTTAAGGCACCTTTTTCTTTTCCTTTCTACTTTTGTCTTCATTAATCTTCATCCAACTGACCTTTCTAAATTTTACAGAAAACAAAACCATTTCTCCATGGATTCAGATACTACCCCAAGTTAATATTCCAACCAAGTTCTTGTTCTTCCGGGTCTCATCACCAGAAATTGCTGAGCCTAACTCTACTCTAGTTTCTAGGATCACTCATTTTCTCATTTCTCCCTTCTCCTTTTAGTTCAGAGTCTTGTCAATTTAGTTCCTTCCCTAACCACAACTTATAGTACGGTGGCACAGCAAAGTGATGAAAGTCTAGACGGTCTGGTTTTAATCCCGGGTTTTGCCACCTACTTACTGTGTGGCATTAGGCAAGCTCTTCAACGTCTCTGGGCCTCAGTTGCCCCCAGAAGAGTGAACATTATGAATATTCCCTACCTCTAGGGTTGCCATTATGAGGAATAAGTGAGTTAATATTTGGTAAGCCCTTAGAATAGTACTTGTTATAGTCTAAGCACTACAGTTGTGCTTGTTAATAATAATAAATGAAATTCCAAGCGTATAACTTACTCAACATTCTGTCATAACTTTGAAGTGTTGGTCTATCTGTTGGCTCACGTTGCAGGTAAATGAGTCGAGGCATGGGCTGAGGCATTGCTATCACTGGGTGGTGTGTTCCCAGAACTTGGAACAGCGGTGTGAAATGGGTAGTGGTTCTATTGGAGACAGGGCAGACTGGAAAATGACAGCCTGGGAAGGAGGTGTGGTGTCCATAGCTTTGGTGTTAGAGGTGCTGCCTGCTGAAGCACCAGTGCCGGCCTAAGCCGTAAATGGGGTGCTGGGGTAAAGAGGAGCAGGATGGAAGATGACAGCGTGGGAAGGAGGTGTGGTGTCCATAGGTTCGGGGTCTGACGGGCTTCCTGCTGAAGCACCGATGCCCGGCAGGGCCGTAAATGGGGTGCTGGGAAAAACAGGAGCAGAATGGAAGATGACAGCGTGTGAAGGTGGTGTGGTGTCCATAGGTTCGGGGTCTGACGTGCTTCCTGCTGAAGCACCGATGCCCGCCAGGGCCGTAAATGGGGTGGTCGGGAAAACAGGAGCAGAACGGAAGATGACAGCGTGTGAAGGTGGTGTGGTGTCCATAGGTTCGGGGTCTGACGGGCTTCCTGCTGAAGCACCGATGCCCGCCAGGGACATAAATGGGGTGGTCGGGAAAACAGGAGCAGAATGGAAGATGACAGCGTGTGAAGGTGGTGTGGTGTCCATAGGTTCGGGGTCTGACGTGCTTCCTGCTGAAGCACCGATGCCCGCCAGGGCCGTAAATGGGGTGGTCGGGAAAACAGGAGCAGAATGGAAGATGACAGCGTGTGAAGGTGGTGTGGTGTCCATAGGTTCGGGGTCTGACGTGCTTCCTGCTGAAGCACCGATGCCCGCCAGGGCCGTAAATGGGGTGCTGGGGAAAACAGGAGCAGAATGGGAGAGGACAGCGTGTGAAGGAGGTGTGGTGTCCATAGCTTCCATATTAGAGGTACTGCCTGCCTTATCTGAGAGCAGAGAATGAAAGTGGGAGAGCCTCTTCCTAGATTCTAACTCCTCTGAATTTATAGCACTGGCTCTGCCTGGCTTTATGACATATCCATTGTACGTGTCACAGAGAAAGTGCAGGCGGGGCAGGGGGTGATGCAGGGGTCACATGCAAGCCCAGCTGCTGGCTTAACCCCGGCCCAAAGGCAAAGGGCAGGGCCCCTTCTGGACTTTCTAGTGGCTGGGACTTCTGGCTGTGGGTGGCAGGTGTTTGGCACCAGATGGGCCACCATGCGGAGACTGTTGGGGACTGTGGAAGCCTCCTCCAGAGCTCACCCTGCCTGGCGACTGGCTCTGCAGGCCCCTCAGCCCTGCGTATGTATCGGCCAGGCCTTCCCCACCACGGGGCCCAGAGGCCAGAGCCTGCTCAGACCTGAGGGCAGGAGGCAGCCAGAGCTTACCAGGGTGTGGGCCACCTCGTCCGCAGACCTCCCCAGCTCTTCTGCGAGACCTGGAGACAGGATCGCCTTCTCCAGGGCTGCTCAGCTGCCAGCATCACCATGAGCCAGGTGGCCAAGGTTTCTGAGCAGGAGATGCAGAGCCCTGATCCGACTGGATGCTGCAGCCCACGATGTCCCTTCCTGGCAGATAGGTTCTTTCTTCACTTCTGTTTTGAAATTTGGTAAAAGAACATTTAAACCTTGGCCTGTCCTTCAGGGTATATAGATGGTAGTGGCTTAGCCGGGATTCAATCCAAGCCTGTGTGATTCCAGAGCTTGTGCTCTGGACTGTGGTGCCTCCTTATCGTATATGCTTCATGTGTTACTTGTTTTTCTTTTTTTCTTGTAGTCCTTATGGTACTTAGCCCTAAGTGCCATACCTGTAACGAACAGCTACACTGCCCTGTAGGAGGTCTTCTTTTGTTCAACGCATGAATTGGTCATCCACCACACTGTGTTCTAATCTCAGAAGATACAGGTCAGGGAGCACCAGTTGTCAGCATGGCACCATTCCATATTTCTAACTGAGGCTTGAAGCCCGTATTTTCCCTTTGTCTAGTTTGAAGGATCCAGATATGTAAAGATGATATTCTAGATAAATCATGGTCTATCCTGAAAGAAATTCACCAGTGAATTGTTCCATATGGATTAGAAGCCAGCTTCTCTGGCCTTCCTGGATTATATCCAGTAAGGCGTCTCATTCATGTCTAGAAAGCAAATATATCATTTATTGCAACTTCAGCGTGGAGCGATGTATTGGTATAAAGTACGATCAACACAATTTGGTCATTGTGAGTATGACAGCTGGGTCCACTCTTTACTACCCATATGTAACTCTAGGGATTCTTATGCCCAAGAGAGGAGACGTACTCTTGGCTGTCTAGGACAAGGGAAGCATGTGTTGTTATTCAGGAGCTGGAAGCTTCAGCATGACAGGTAGGAATTGAACAATCCTGGTCTACACATCACTTGACCTTGCTTAAAACTTGTTTCTTTGGCTTGCTTCATTGGAGTGTTTTCTCCCTCCTGGGGCTGACATTGTCTGTTATGTATCACGCATGTGACATGTAGAAGTTTCAGAACCCAAAATCATATAGATCAGTAAAAATGTATATATATATATAAACCTATTGAAACTCATACTGGGCATAATTCATATATTCCAAAATCAGTTTGACCCTCTGCTCTTGAGATTCTTTTTATGGTATGTCCCAGCAAATCTGGGCTTCCATCCCCAATAAATTTTGGGGTTGGAGGACACAAAAGCTTTTGCTCAGACCTAAATTCTGTCTGAAAACAAGGGAAATATTATAAGCCCTTTGTAACCTCTCCAAGAGCAGAAATGATTTACAGCTGTGGCATTGAACCATAATTCCTCGATCTCATTTGAGAAGAGTCCAGTTAGAAACAGTGTCTTGATTTTTGTTTCTTTTGTTTCTTCCCTGTTTTCTTGTCTTGCTTACCAACAATCCATTGTAATTCATGAGTTAGTATGGCAGCAGGCTGAGTGTTCCCTGGAGCTCATTAAATGAAGTGTTTTTCCTAAAATGACGTTTGTCTCCTTGTTTTCAGCCCCTCTTCTTTCCTCTGCCCTTTACTATAACCAGAGCTCAGCAAAAGCTGAGTGACTTTGTGCAGACCTTACTTAGGTTCAGCCTTTTTTTCTTCATTATTTCATTCATGGCTCCTCCATTTCATTGCTTGCCTTCTCGACATGTGTTGAAATCTTTCTGTGGTTGACGACTTCCAGAATATCTTGGCTTTTATTGGTTGATTAATTTTGGTATTTCTACAGTTTTATTTAGATATGGTTTCAGGAGGAACAGAAAGTAAATATATTTCCTAGTCTGCCATCTTGAGCTGAAAATCCCTGTGGATTTTAGCATCCAATGTTCCCATGGGAAAACACCCAACCATGGCCTTAATAGATGTAACACTCAAGATTTCAGCTTTTGTTGAGCAATCACTAAGGATTTCATATGTGGTCATTTCTAATGGGGAAATAATAACTATCTCATGACGTTGATTTGAGGATTAAATTAGATAATGAACATGAAAATGCTTTCTAAGATTTAAAAATCAGTCAAAATGTTTTTTGTTATTATTTGATTTGTTGCTATTTCAACTTCACTTGACAGTTGTTTATGACCTTGCGTATGTGAGAAAATGTCCTCTGGGTTATTTTTCTGAAAGCCAGAATGTATTTTTCAATAGCTCAATGGAACTGGCATCATTTGTGAAGGTTAAGGGTGAAGGGGTAAATGTTTCTTGACACCTATCACTTTACAGTGTTTTCAGGAACTAACTGACTCATGTATTCCTCTTCCAAATTTGGTTGAGGACCTCCTACCAGCCACATGCTTTACGTCAGGTGTTGGAAAGCATTTTCTGGATTTGAAATATCTTAGGCTTTGTGGGCCATATACAGTTTCTGTAGCTTCTCCTCCTCTTTCCTCTTCAACAAGCTTTCTAAACGTGAGAACCATTATTAGCTCACAGTCCCACAGATCCAGGCTGAGAGCCTGATTTGATTCGTGGGCATTATTTGCCAATTGCTGCTCTGCGTGTTCACTGAGGAGGGGGACCATGTTTGAGTAATCATTTCTTTGAATCAACTGTTGGTCTTCTGGGGCTTGTCCTTGCTCTCCTACAGTCTCTAATCAGCATGGCATCCAGAGAGATCTTGTTAAAACATAAGTCAGATCATGTCACTCAAATTTCTTCAGTGGCTTCTTCACAGAAAATGCAAAGTCCTCAGAGTGCCTCCACAGACCTAGAAATCTGGGCCTCTGTTTCCTCTCTGACTGTTTCGTTCTCCTCTCCAATTTGCTCGCTCTGTTTTCCACATGCTGACATCCTTTCTGCTCCTTGGATACTCCAAACCTACTCTTGCCTCATTGACTTTCTGCCGCACGCCAGCCGAAGAAAGAGGATTTCACCGCCCAGGGTCAGAAGGGAAGGGGTGAGGACCTGAAGTAGCACTGACGAATGGGGTCAGAAGCCCATGGGGTCAGAAGGCTGCAATGAGAAGCCTACTCACCGCAACAAAGAATAGACCCCCGCTCGCCGAAACTAGAGAAAGCTCGCATGCAGCAATGAAGACCCAATACAGCCAAAAATAAATAAATAAAACATAAAGTATAGAATCTTAAAAAAGCAACAAAAAATCTATAAAGAATATTACGAGAATAGAATCACAGGCCAGTTTCTCCTTTGAATATGCATGCAAAATGTGTAAAGAGAAGCACAAACTGTATCCATGGTATGTAAAACAATCATATATCAGAATCAAAGTAGCTTTATTCTGGCAATGCAAGGTTGCTTTAATGTCCAAACATGAAACTGATCCCAGGAATGAATTAGAGTGGGGAAAGAAGTCATTTAAAACTGAAATCTTGGGACTTCCCTGGTGGTCCAGTATTTAGAACATGACGCTTTCACTGCTGGGGCCCTGGGGTCCAATCCCAGGTCAGGGAACTAAGATCCTGCAAGACATGAGGCAGGGCCCCGAAAAAAACAAAAAAAGGAAAGAAAGAAGTCTTAACCAGGAGACGCACAAGATCGAATAAACATAACAGATAACACCTTATGAAAAGTAGGTGAAGATTATGGAATATTCTAACATTTAAAACAAAAAGAAAGTTTTAAAGATTCAAAAGGATGTGACAAATATTGTACATCGGCAAAAATGAAATGAAATAAAATATAAAAATGATGGGAACCCAAAATTCCAGATGCCCAAGTCCTGTCTCTGAAGAGTCTCATTCAATGGGTTCAGGATTTCCTCTATATTTAAAAACCTGCAGGTGATTCTGGTATGATTCACAGACACAATGTAAAGCTTCTCTTTTACAGGAAAGAATGCCAGATTATTTTGTTATCTTATAGTTATACTAACAGGTTGTACTATTGACGGATAAGTCTGCTGTCAAAATGCACCCCCACTAGGGGTAAAAAAGGAACTAGTAGTCTCTACTGCTACTTGGTGGCAACATGCATGTATTGCAAGGGCAATTATTGTAACAGTCCAAATTAGTGGAACATTTTAGAATTGGAAGACTACATACAGATCATCTAGTCAAGCTTCCAACTATTAAAGTTGTGAAAACTAAGGCCCATATAAATGACATGATTTATCTCCAAAGAGCATTAGTGAAAGTATGAAATAAAAAATATCTCTGAACTTTTAATTTAGTGCCGTTTTTATTAATCTCAAGTATTAGCTTAAACTTGAGTGTGACAGATTTGGGATTGAATTCTTGCTCACGTTTACTGGTTGCGTGCCTTTTAGTAAGTTACTAAAACACTTTTCTTAAAAATAGACGTATTTATTTATTTATCTTTGGCTGCCTAGGCTCTTCGTTGCTGTGCGCGGGCTTTCTCTAGTTGCGGTGAGCGGGGGCTACTCTTTGTTGCAGTACGCGGGCTTCTCATTGTGGTGGCTTCTCGTTGTTGCTGAGCACGGGGTCTAGGTGCGTGGGCTTCAGTAGCTGTGGTTCACGGGCTCTAGCACGCAGGCTCAGTAGTTGTGGCACATGGTCTTAGTTGCTCCGTGGCATGTGGGATCTTCCCGGACCAGGGCTCAAACGTGTGTCCCGTGCACTGGCAGGTGGATCCTTAACCACCGCGCCAACAGGGAAGCCCTACTAATACACTTTTAACTTTGCTTTTCACGTATGTAAAACGGTGAGCCTTGACTGATATAGAATATGAGATAACCCAGCACTGTTCTTAACACATATATGTAGTTAAAATTTTTTGGCTCTCATCCCACTTAAACAGCCTCTATCCCCTTAATAATGAATGTGTCTTTCAGCTAGCAGAGCGCCCCAGAGCTGACCACATTCTGGCAAGAGATATAGGATTCTTTTTCTTACTGGGGGTTCTTTATACCTGATATTTGAAGTGCACTTAAACTTGAACAACTCTTGTTTATACTGTATTAATGGATTTGATGGATGAATTTTAGAAAGTAATATGCAGGAATTGAGCTGCCTTACTCTCAAGAAATATAATTCGATAGTGGTGGCTAGAACGATAAACAGTGTTTGGACAGGGAGTCCATATTGGATGTGAACTTCCTGTACTCCCATTCGTCTATTAAGAATAAATGGAATCCTTTCAAAATGTGTTCTAAAGGGCAGTTATTTCTTTCTGCCTCATTTAAGTTACCTGCAAGAAAAAGACAATCTCCTGCATCCTTGTTTAATAGGCTTTTAACATAAAGCAGATAATTTTTTGCAACATTTCCCAAACTTTTCGTTATCCAATTGGCTGAGGCTTCTCAACGATTATCATTTCACAACAATATCTCCATCTTCAGCTTCTTTCAATGAATTGGCCTAATAGATGTGCCATTAAAACAGAGCTTCACTCTCAACGTAGTTTTAATTTTGTATTCAAAGGGTATGAAGGATTCAGCCATAACAGTGAGTGGATTTCTGATACATGCTACATGATGGATGCAACTAATTGAAAGGAGTCAGGCATGAAAGGCTACATATTGTATGGTTCCATTTATATGAAATGTCCAGCAGTGGCAAATCCATACACACAGAAAAGATTCTACATTAGTGGTTGCCAGGGGTTTGGAAGAGAGGGAAATAGGGAATGACTCCTTAAAATGGGTGTAGGTTTCCTCTTGGTTGATGAAAATGTTTTGCAGCTAGGCAGTGGTGATAGTTGCACAACATTGTGACAGTAGTAAATTCCACTGAATGGTACGGTGAATTGTAAAATGATCCAAATGGTGGATTTTGTGTTATGTTCCTTTTACTACAATAAAAAGGAGAAAGAATTCGGGAAAGACTTAGAGTTTGGGCAACTAAGGTGAACTGGTCAAGAAAAAGACAGCTCTATTGTTCAGTTTTCTCTCAGCTCTCCCAGTGCATTAATCCTCAGCCAAAAGTAGCCTGAACTTGTAGATGATAGTCATTCAACACAGTCCAGGGAAAAGTAAATAAAATAAAACCCAACTCTTCTTCTTTAGCACATGTAGGAAAGGTTAGCTTGCTGCTCAGCCACGTGGACATTCATGAAGACGTTTCACTTTAGGTGTCCTCTACTTCAGTACTTTACTCACTTGAGCTCATTCACACATGTAGGCAACAGCATTCCTTAATTCGATGGAATCTGCAGCACTGGTTGTGATCGGTCTCATGGAAAGAAAAGGAAAGGTGGCGCGGAAGCCAAGGGAAGAGATTTTCAAGACAGAGACGTTGTTTAAGATCTGACTCGGCTTGGCGGTCACAAAGATAAGGATTGAGAAGTAGTGCCCTGGACTTGTCAACGGAGAAATCATTGGGGGCTTCAAGGAGATCAGTTTCACGAGAGTAGTGGGGCAGAAACCAGACCGCAGTGTGGATGGGAGGGGAGAAATGGGGGGCAAGTCAAGAAATTGATGGCAAAGGGAAAGAAGGGAGGGGTGGATAGGAGGACAGGAGAATGGAATGGAGGAGAGCATTTCCTTGTGGCTCTTTAATATGGCTGGGAGGGGCCAACAGAGAAGGAGAGCGTGAAGATGTAGGAAGAGGGGGTGGCATCCCGAGCCCAAGGAGGACTGGCCCCTGTCTTCAGCTCCCACCAGCTGGATGTTCCCTCCCTCTAGCTTTCCACGTAGGCTGTGGAAGTTGCCCCTTGCCTCCTTGGATCAGCCACCCTTGATTCGTTCGTCCTTTTCTTATTTCTCAGCACATCTGGGTCATACGTTATGTGAAGACAAACAAATCACCACTGATGCTTAATTTTCTTGAAAAATCCCCAGGCAGGTACCATTTTGGAGACCTACATATTGTGCCTCAGCAAGCCAAAGTAGCCCATATTTCCTCTCTCATTGGGAGAGATTGCTGTTTCTTGGAGAACCTGATGAAGAGGGTGACTCGCACTTAGGAATAACGTTGCTTGAAAAGTGCAAAAGGTGAGGTAGTTTGGCTCTGAGGGGCCTCTGAGGCCTGAGACTTCCTGAGAGATGGCAGACTCACAGCTCCCATTTCCCTCTGCCCCTGGGCTATGAGCTCATCAAATGAGATGGTAAATAAAGTCACTGACATGGTTTAAAGGATAATTTAGTTCTCTCTTGTTCACTCAGAGCAAATTGAATGGGATTTGCATACAACATATGGATGAAATATCCATACGATGGGGCTTGACCATATCCTCATGGTTCCCCTTCCCTTTTCTACATCTGGCCCCTTTAGCTCTGCAGACTTAACCCCACACCATCAGTCCACCCAGTCGGTCCGCTGAACGTCTCTTGCTCCTTCGCATCTGGTCGTTGTCGTCACCTTGTTCTCCACTACCGCCTCCTGCGGTAGCTGTTAGGTCCAGGGAGGTTGGTTCACTGTGAGCAAGTAACTGTCAACTCCATGGACAGGTGGAAGTGACTTGGCAGCCGGGATTTGCCCATCCTGAGTTCATTATACCCATGAGGGTCAAGGAGAATGGGGATGCAGCTGGTCTGCAGAGCCCCGGCAGTTCTGAGACACATGCTCCTGGATCCACACGTTGCTCCATACCCAGCCTTGCCTTGCTTTGTTCTCTGTCTTGACTCCATCCAGGTTTCTGCTCTCCTTGTCCCTTTGGGGAGGGAGGCCAGTACCAGCCCAGGTGTAGTCCCCCAAAGCTTCCTACTTCCAAGCGTCACGTAGGCTTGTACATCCCCTTGCTTGGGTTGCCCTGGCATTCGTGCCAACAAGTTGAGTGGTTTATGCCCTAGGCTCTCTCTTCTGGCAAGAATGTGCCTGAAAATCTCCATCTCTGGTTTGGTGGCCCCCAAAAATTCCCAGTCAGTTTTGGTGAGGGGACACTTGGTGACAGTGTTGTCTTTCGAAATGAGTAGTTCCGTTACCGACAATACTTTGCTCCCCATACATTATTTATAAGGTTTCCCTGTTTGTATGTGCAAACTATTTGTGTGTATATTTGGAGAAATACATTGTACAGCCCTCTTTTTTATTTCTTCCACACACCCTAGAGATGTCATAGAGACAGTAAATATGTCCAACTTTTTGAGAAATTGGAACAATCAAGACTTACCTGTATGGAATGCTGTTAATGATGTCAATTCCCGCGACAGTACCTTTCATCTGACACACTTAGGGACTGTTAGCAGATTAAAAGCAGTAAGAGACGCGGATAGAGAGAATTTTCATTATCTTGTGCTCTGAAATCTTGGATTTTCATTGGTTTCAATGGGCCTGAAATTGTATTTTCTTTAGTAGGCACATAGAAGCCTCTAGCGGTATTCTTAATAAAGCAAGGTGAGTTATAAGCAATCATCTGATGGAGGGTAAATGTACCACAGTCCAGTTTAAGAAAAATACAATATAAAAGTCTTACCATGGAAGAAAATCTTTATATGATCTTTTGAAAAAACAAAGCTTCAAGAAACATAAAGACATGACACCATATTCAGTTTAAAGTCAGTGACTTGTAAGCAAGGCAAAGCAAAGACAGTCTGATTAAGACCGTTGCATTGTTCTGGCATTTTTTAGGTCTCACCCATTTCTGTGGCCTTTTTAGAACCTAAGCTTCTAGGGCACAGAGAACTTCATCTTGACGTAGGGCTGAGCAAATGCACGGAGCATTTCTCAATAAGTAGGCATTAAATTCTTAGTCCAGAAGGAGCCTTGAGATGCCCTCTCTTTACTCCTTGGTAGAACTGTTTTAACCATCCCCTGAAAACAGATTTTTTTCTTTAAATCTCAAAATTCAGAGATTCCACAATCAGAAGTTACTTCTCATTATTGCCTTGTGGTCTGCTGTGGGCATCTGTCGAATGGTGTGAACTCTGCGTGGGGAGCCTGGCCTACCCTCCAGGCCCACGGTTTGGGCTGTGGTGGTGCCATGCTGTGCTCAGGGGCCTTCTTTTTTGGAAGTCTGGGCTCCAGTGAGCCTTGGTCGTGTTCTTTTATGGAACCTTGGGTGCTAGACCACTCTGACCCTCAGTCTCATTTGCAGGTTCTGGGGAGGATTAAATGAGCTCATGGGATATCCAGGTGACTGAGGCAGAGTCGGCTCGGGATGAATCTTTGCTTCGTTTTCATTAGCTGCGGAGAAGACGATGACAGCTTGGTGCCTCTCCAACTTTAATATGGGTATGCCTCTCTTGGGGATCTTGTTAAATGCAGGCTGGTATTCAGTAGTTCTGGGTGGGGCCTGGATTCTGTGCTTCTAACAAGCTCCTAGGTGAGGGTGACGCTGAGGGCAAGGGTTTGGCACCTGTGTTTCTCCCTTTCTGGAAGAGCAGGATGTCTGCCCCACCCCCACCCCGAGAGGAGAAAACATCCGCAATGTGACTACTAGGAACCAGCTTCCCTCACATGCAAGGGTCCTGTACCACTGCTCCCAACCATTCCGTCTGAGGCGCAGCAAGCCAAAACACTGAAATGCTGAGGTTTGCAGCAAAGAGGAGGTTTATTCACAGGGCAGCCAAGCGAGGACGTGACGTGACAATAGGTCTCAAATCCGCCTCCCCAAAGGCAAGGGGCTTTGGGTATCTGTGGGATAAAGAATAAAGAAGCAGGGCAGTATGAGGCATGGGGAGCATGAGGAAAGGTGATTGGAAAAACGTGTACTCATCATTGTTCTGAGCTGGCCTAACTAGGCTACAGGCCTCAGCACATTCTCAGGCTGGAGTTTTCGGCCCTCTGATGGCAGGAGGTCAAAAGGCACTTGCCCGGGTGGAAGATCGGTGGTCCTCTCCACTCTAAACCAGCTCAGCCTAACCAGGCACAGCTGATTCCAAGTTCCTGGAGGATCACGGGGCAAACATCTTATTGCTTATGCTACATGCTACTTGGAGGACGTGCAGGTGTTCAAGCTACCTTGATGAGTGAAGACCGGGATTTGACTAATCATGACACCTTGTTTCACCTCCAGGCGAGCAGAAGAGAGCTGTAGGCTGAGTCTGGCTCCTAGCACCTGGAATTGGAGGCAGGTGGTTTAAAAACGGGCTTTCCCACCCTCTGTGTGATATAAGGTAGATAGATTATTGAACCTTCCTGTGCCTGTTTCTCCACAAGCAGCATGGGGACACTCAGAGTCCCTCTCTTGGGGGCTGTTATGGGGGTTCAGTGAGATATAGATGCATGCACGGGCACACGGGAGACACCCAGTGTGTGTTCCCTTCGTGCTTATTTTTATTAGGACACCAGTATTGTTAGAACATTTCTGGTTTGGACAACAAATTAGATAGGTGGTCATTGCTATAGTTTATGCGAGAGCAATTCACATTGCCATTTGCAAAAAAGTAGTTGGTTGTCCAGTGGGGATTATAAACATCCGTTTAACATGAGCTACTGAACAGATAGTTCACACAGTAAGTACTTTATTTAAAATCAATTCTCTTTGTTTTCTTAAGCAATTGTTAACCCCCAATTTCGTGAGTACTACCAAGTAAGTCACTTGAAAATCATCTAGAGCAATCTATTTCACTTAGCAAGCCTAAAGCTATAGTTCAACCATTTTATTGACTGTTCTATGACAAAAATTACTCTAAACAGCTATTCCCTGGATAAGTAATCAGCTAAAGCTAGTTTGACTGACTAAATCGATTTACTGAGTTAATAAGCCAGTTGTTTTAGAATAGGTCGAATTCATATTTCTCATCCATTCTGCATTAAACTGTTTCCCATTCGTACATACCCACATTCCTACTTCTGTGCTGTAGGGCTTGGCTGAACTACACCTGCCTTCAGTGAAACTTTTCTCTCCTGCACAATTGGAGATAATTTTAGTCTCGTGACTCCCACGGGGTTACCTCTGTTGTGACACTTGACTCTTTGGTGGCATATTTTATTTGAAAAAGCCTTCCGTTACTCCGGGCACGTCAAACAGTAAATGCTTTCTCTTCGTAAACCTGCATAACAATTTTCTGAACTCTTCTGCTCTGGGCAAGATTCATCAGTACACCAGGCAAACATAGTGAAAGAGGAGACAGTACTTGTGTTGCATTCAATTGGGTCTTGATACCTAAGTGTGACTCTTAACCAAGGATTATGCAGTAGTTAAGGACACAGATTCAAGTTGTTTAGGGTGTGTCCTAAAGTGTCAGTGGCAGAATTTAAGTCTCTACTCTGGAAATTGTAGACCTGAGACAAACTACTTCCCTAAACGTCATTTCCTACGTCTGAGAAAGATAATAGTATCTACCTTGTCGTAGACTGAATAATACCATTGCCCCCAAATGTCCACATTCTACTCTCCAGAACCTGTGAATGTGACCTTAAATGGCAGAAGGCACTTTGCCAGTGGGATGAAAGTAATGGTTCTCAGATGGGAAGATTCTCCTGGACTACCTGGATGGGCCCAAATATAACCACTGGTGTTCTCGTAAGAGAGAGGCAGAGGGAATTTGTACTCCAAAGAGAATGTGATGACGAAGTTGGGGTTGCATTGATGTGGCCAGAAGTGAAGGAATGCTGGCGAGGAAACAAACAGATTCTCGCTTAGAGCCTCTAGAAGGAGGATGGATGGCCCTGTCGACTTCTGGTTTCAGCCCAGGGAAACTGGTTTTGGACCTCTGTCTTGCAGAACCATAAGAAAATAAGTGTGTTGTGTTAGAAGCAAGCACATTTGTAGTCATTTGTTACAGCAGCCATAGGGAACTAATGCCTACCTCATAGGAAGTAGTTCTCCAATTAAAATGTGTGACTGGAAACACACTTAGTGGCATGTGTGACACACACTAGTTATGCTACCGTAGGTCGTTCTTGGAAACTGAAGCCTTGGTTTTGAGAGATCATCAAAACCAGTACAATGGTTGCCATGTTTCTCCTTGTTCAGCCTGGTGACCAACCCGGTAGAGAGAGCTCCATCCTTTCCCACAGGACCCCAACTGTGGGTACGTAGAGGGAAGCGGTTATGTCTCCCTTAAGGCACCTTTTTCTTTTCCTTTCTACTTTTGTCTTCATTAATCTTCATCCAACTGACCTTTCTAAATTTTACAGAAAACAAAACCATTTCTCCATGGATTCAGATACTACCCCAAGTTAATATTCCAACCAAGTTCTTGTTCTTCCGGGTCTCATCACCAGAAATTGCTGAGCCTAACTCTACTCTAGTTTCTAGGATCACTCATTTTCTCATTTCTCCCTTCTCCTTTTAGTTCAGAGTCTTGTCAATTTAGTTCCTTCCCTAACCACAACTTATAGTACGGTGGCACAGCAAAGTGATGAAAGTCTAGACGGTCTGGTTTTAATCCCGGGTTTTGCCACCTACTTACTGTGTGGCATTAGGCAAGCTCTTCAACGTCTCTGGGCCTCAGTTGCCCCCAGAAGAGTGAACATTATGAATATTCCCTACATCTAGGGTTGCCATTATGAGGAATAAGTGAGTTAATATTTGGTAAGCCCTTAGAATAGTACTTGTTATAGTCTAAGCACTACAGTTGTGCTTGTTAATAATAATAAATGAAATTCCAAGCGTATAACTTACTCAACATTCTGTCATAACTTTGAAGTGTTGGTCTATCTGTTGGCTCACGTTGCAGGTAAATGAGTCGAGGCATGGGCTGAGGCATTGCTATCACTGGGTGGTGTGTTCCCAGAACTTGGAACAGCGGTGTGAAATGGGTAGTGGTTCTATTGGAGACAGGGCAGACTGGAAAATGACAGCCTGGGAAGGAGGTGTGGTGTCCATAGCTTTGGTGTTAGAGGTGCTGCCTGCTGAAGCACCAGTGCCGGCCTAAGCCATAAATGGGGTGCTGGGGTAAAGAGGAGCAGGATGGAAGATGACAGCGTGGGAAGGAGGTGTGGTGTCCATAGGTTCGGGGTCTGACGGGCTTCCTGCTGAAGCACCGATGCCCGGCAGGGCCGTAAATGGGGTGCTGGGAAAAACAGGAGCAGAATGGAAGATGACAGCGTGTGAAGGTGGTGTGGTGTCCATAGGTTCGGGGTCTGACGTGCTTCCTGCTGAAGCACCGATGCCCGCCAGGGCCGTAAATGGGGTGGTCGGGAAAACAGGAGCAGAACGGAAGATGACAGCGTGTGAAGGTGGTGTGGTGTCCATAGGTTCGGGGTCTGACGGGCTTCCTGCTGAAGCACCGATGCCCGCCAGGGACATAAATGGGGTGGTCGGGAAAACAGGAGCAGAATGGAAGATGACAGCGTGTGAAGGTGGTGTGGTGTCCATAGGTTCGGGGTCTGACGTGCTTCCTGCTGAAGCACCGATGCCCGCCAGGGCCGTAAATGGGGTGGTCGGGAAAACAGGAGCAGAATGGAAGATGACAGCGTGTGAAGGTGGTGTGGTGTCCATAGGTTCGGGGTCTGACGTGCTTCCTGCTGAAGCACCGATGCCCACCAGGGCCGTAAATGGGGTGCTGGGGAAAACAGGAGCAGAATGGAAGAGGACAGCGTGTGAAGGAGGTGTGGTGTCCATAGCTTCCATATTAGAGGTACTGCCTGCCTTATCTGAGAGCAGAGAATGAAAGTGGGAGAGCCTCTTCCTAGATTCTAACTCCTCTGAATTTATAGCACTGGCTCTGCCTGGCTTTATGACATATCCATTGTACGTGTCACAGAGAAAGTGCAGGCGGGGCAGGGGGTGATGCAGGGGTCACATGCAAGCCCAGCTGCTGGCTTAACCCCGGCCCAAAGGCAAAGGGCAGGGCCCCTTCTGGACTTTCTAGTGGCTGGGACTTCTGGCTGTGGGTGGCAGGTGTTTGGCACCAGATGGGCCACCATGCGGAGACTGTTGGGGACTGTGGAAGCCTCCTCCAGAGCTCACCCTGCCTGGCGACTGGCTCTGCAGGCCCCTCAGCCCTGCGTATGTATCGGCCAGGCCTTCCCCACCACGGGGCCCAGAGGCCAGAGCCTGCTCAGACCTGAGGGCAGGAGGCAGCCAGAGCTTACCAGGGTGTGGGCCACCTCGTCCGCAGACCTCCCCAGCTCTTCTGCGAGACCTGGAGACAGGATCGCCTTCTCCAGGGCTGCTCAGCTGCCAGCATCACCATGAGCCAGGTGGCCAAGGTTTCTGAGCAGGAGATGCAGAGCCCTGATCCGACTGGATGCTGCAGCCCACGATGTCCCTTCCTGGCAGATAGGTTCTTTCTTCACTTCTGTTTTGAAATTTGGTAAAAGAACATTTAAACCTTGGCCTGTCCTTCAGGGTATATAGATGGTAGTGGCTTAGCCGGGATTCAATCCAAGCCTGTGTGATTCCAGAGCTTGTGCTCTGGACTGTGGTGCCTCCTTATCGTATATGCTTCATGTGTTACTTGTTTTTCTTTTTTTCTTGTAGTCCTTATGGTACTTAGCCCTAAGTGCCATACCTGTAACGAACAGCTACACTGCCCTGTAGGAGGTCTTCTTTTGTTCAACGCATGAATTGGTCATCCACCACACTGTGTTCTAATCTCAGAAGATACAGGTCAGGGAGCACCAGTTGTCAGCATGGCACCATTCCATATTTCTAACTGAGGCTTGAAGCCCGTATTTTCCCTTTGTCTAGTTTGAAGGATCCAGATATGTAAAGATGATATTCTAGATAAATCATGGTCTATCCTGAAAGAAATTCACCAGTGAATTGTTCCATATGGATTAGAAGCCAGCTTCTCTGGCCTTCCTGGATTATATCCAGTAAGGCGTCTCATTCATGTCTAGAAAGCAAATATATCATTTATTGCAACTTCAGCGTGGAGCGATGTATTGGTATAAAGTACGATCAACACAATTTGGTCATTGTGAGTATGACAGCTGGGTCCACTCTTTACTACCCATATGTAACTCTAGGGATTCTTATGCCCAAGAGAGGAGACGTACTCTTGGCTGTCTAGGACAAGGGAAGCATGTGTTGTTATTCAGGAGCTGGAAGCTTCAGCATGACAGGTAGGAATTGAACAATCCTGGTCTACACATCACTTGACCTTGCTTAAAACTTGTTTCTTTGGCTTGCTTCATTGGAGTGTTTTCTCCCTCCTGGGGCTGACATTGTCTGTTATGTATCACGCATGTGACATGTAGAAGTTTCAGAACCCAAAATCATATAGATCAGTAAAAATGTATATATATATATAAACCTATTGAAACTCATACTGGGCATAATTCATATATTCCAAAATCAGTTTGACCCTCTGCTCTTGAGATTCTTTTTATGGTATGTCCCAGCAAATCTGGGCTTCCATCCCCAATAAATTTTGGGGTTGGAGGACACAAAAGCTTTTGCTCAGACCTAAATTCTGTCTGAAAACAAGGGAAATATTATAAGCCCTTTGTAACCTCTCCAAGAGCAGAAATGATTTACAGCTGTGGCATTGAACCATAATTCCTCGATCTCATTTGAGAAGAGTCCAGTTAGAAACAGTGTCTTGATTTTTGTTTCTTTTGTTTCTTCCCTGTTTTCTTGTCTTGCTTACCAACAATCCATTGTAATTCATGAGTTAGTATGGCAGCAGGCTGAGTGTTCCCTGGAGCTCATTAAATGAAGTGTTTTTCCTAAAATGACGTTTGTCTCCTTGTTTTCAGCCCCTCTTCTTTCCTCTGCCCTTTACTATAACCAGAGCTCAGCAAAAGCTGAGTGACTTTGTGCAGACCTTACTTAGGTTCAGCCTTTTTTTCTTCATTATTTCATTCATGGCTCCTCCATTTCATTGCTTGCCTTCTCGACATGTGTTGAAATCTTTCTGTGGTTGACGACTTCCAGAATATCTTGGCTTTTATTGGTTGATTAATTTTGGTATTTCTACAGTTTTATTTAGATATGGTTTCAGGAGGAACAGAAAGTAAATATATTTCCTAGTCTGCCATCTTGAGCTGAAAATCCCTGTGGATTTTAGCATCCAATGTTCCCATGGGAAAACACCCAACCATGGCCTTAATAGATGTAACACTCAAGATTTCAGCTTTTGTTGAGCAATCACTAAGGATTTCATATGTGGTCATTTCTAATGGGGAAATAATAACTATCTCATGACGTTGATTTGAGGATTAAATTAGATAATGAACATGAAAATGCTTTCTAAGATTTAAAAATCAGTCAAAATGTTTTTTGTTATTATTTGATTTGTTGCTATTTCAACTTCACTTGACAGTTGTTTATGACCTTGCGTATGTGAGAAAATGTCCTCTGGGTTATTTTTCTGAAAGCCAGAATGTATTTTTCAATAGCTCAATGGAACTGGCATCATTTGTGAAGGTTAAGGGTGAAGGGGTAAATGTTTCTTGACACCTATCACTTTACAGTGTTTTCAGGAACTAACTGACTCATGTATTCCTCTTCCAAATTTGGTTGAGGACCTCCTACCAGCCACATGCTTTACGTCAGGTGTTGGAAAGCATTTTCTGGATTTGAAATATCTTAGGCTTTGTGGGCCATATACAGTTTCTGTAGCTTCTCCTCCTCTTTCCTCTTCAACAAGCTTTCTAAACGTGAGAACCATTATTAGCTCACAGTCCCACAGATCCAGGCTGAGAGCCTGATTTGATTCGTGGGCATTATTTGCCAATTGCTGCTCTGCGTGTTCACTGAGGAGGGGGACCATGTTTGAGTAATCATTTCTTTGAATCAACTGTTGGTCTTCTGGGGCTTGTCCTTGCTCTCCTACAGTCTCTAATCAGCATGGCATCCAGAGAGATCTTGTTAAAACATAAGTCAGATCATGTCACTCAAATTTCTTCAGTGGCTTCTTCACAGAAAATGCAAAGTCCTCAGAGTGCCTCCACAGACCTAGAAATCTGGGCCTCTGTTTCCTCTCTGACTGTTTCGTTCTCCTCTCCAATTTGCTCGCTCTGTTTTCCACATGCTGACACCCTTTCTGCTCCTTGGATACTCCAAACCTACTCTTGCCTCATTGACTTTCTGCCGCACGCCAGCCGAAGAAAGAGGATTTCACCGCCCAGGGTCAGAAGGGAAGGGGTGAGGACCTGAAGTAGCACTGACGAATGGGGTCAGAAGCCCATGGGGTCAGAAGGCTGCAATGAGAAGCCTACTCACCGCAACAAAGAATAGACCCCCGCTCGCCGAAACTAGAGAAAGCTCGCATGCAGCAATGAAGACCCAATACAGCCAAAAATAAATAAATAAAACATAAAGTATAGAATCTTAAAAAAGCAACAAAAAATCTATAAAGAATATTACGAGAATAGAATCACAGGCCAGTTTCTCCTTTGAATATGCATGCAAAATGTGTAAAGAGAAGCACAAACTGTATCCATGGTATGTAAAACAATCATATATCAGAATCAAAGTAGCTTTATTCTGGCAATGCAAGGTTGCTTTAATGTCCAAACATGAAACTGATCCCAGGAATGAATTAGAGTGGGGAAAGAAGTCATTTAAAACTGAAATCTTGGGACTTCCCTGGTGGTCCAGTATTTAGAACATGACGCTTTCACTGCTGGGGCCCTGGGGTCCAATCCCAGGTCAGGGAACTAAGATCCTGCAAGACATGAGGCAGGGCCCCGAAAAAAACAAAAAAAGGAAAGAAAGAAGTCTTAACCAGGAGACGCACAAGATCGAATAAACATAACAGATAACACCTTATGAAAAGTAGGTGAAGATTATGGAATATTCTAACATTTAAAACAAAAAGAAAGTTTTAAAGATTCAAAAGGATGTGACAAATATTGTACATCGGCAAAAATGAAATGAAATAAAATATAAAAATGATGGGAACCCAAAATTCCAGATGCCCAAGTCCTGTCTCTGAAGAGTCTCATTCAATGGGTTCAGGATTTCCTCTGTATTTAAAAACCTGCAGGTGATTCTGGTATGATTCACAGACACAATGTAAAGCTTCTCTTTTACAGGAAAGAATGCCAGATTATTTTGTTATCTTATAGTTATACTAACAGGTTGTACTATTGACGGATAAGTCTGCTGTCAAAATGCACCCCCACTAGGGGTAAAAAAGGAACTAGTAGTCTCTACTGCTACTTGGTGGCAACATGCATGTATTGCAAGGGCAATTATTGTAACAGTCCAAATTAGTGGAACATTTTAGAATTGGAAGACTACATACAGATCATCTAGTCAAGCTTCCAACTATTAAAGTTGTGAAAACTAAGGCCCATATAAATGACATGATTTATCTCCAAAGAACATTAGTGAAAGTATGAAATAAAAAATATCTCTGAACTTTTAATTTAGTGCCGTTTTTATTAATCTCAAGTATTAGCTTAAACTTGAGTGTGACAGATTTGGGATTGAATTCTTGCTCACGTTTACTGGTTGCGTGCCTTTTAGTAAGTTACTAAAACACTTTTCTTAAAAATAGACGTATTTATTTATTTATCTTTGGCTGCCTAGGCTCTTCGTTGCTGTGCGCGGGCTTTCTCTAGTTGCGGTGAGCGGGGGCTACTCTTTGTTGCAGTACGCGGGCTTCTCATTGTGGTGGCTTCTCGTTGTTGCTGAGCACGGGGTCTAGGTGCGTGGGCTTCAGTAGCTGTGGTTCACGGGCTCTAGCACGCAGGCTCAGTAGTTGTGGCACATGGTCTTAGTTGCTCCGTGGCATGTGGGATCTTCCCGGACCAGGGCTCAAACGTGTGTCCCGTGCACTGGCAGGTGGATCCTTAACCACCGCGCCAACAGGGAAGCCCTACTAATACACTTTTAACTTTGCTTTTCACGTATGTAAAACGGTGAGCCTTGACTGATATAGAATATGAGATAACCCAGCACTGTTCTTAACACATATATGTAGTTAAAATTTTTTGGCTCTCATCCCACTTAAACAGCCTCTATCCCCTTAATAATGAATGTGTCTTTCAGCTAGCAGAGCGCCCCAGAGCTGACCACATTCTGGCAAGAGATATAGGATTCTTTTTCTTACTGGGGGTTCTTTATACCTGATATTTGAAGCGCACTTAAACTTGAACAACTCTTGTTTATACTGTATTAATGGATTTGATGGATGAATTTTAGAAAGTAATATGCAGGAATTGAGCTGCCTTACTCTCAAGAAATATAATTCGATAGTGGTGGCTAGAACGATAAACAGTGTTTGGACAGGGAGTCCATATTGGATGTGAACTTCCTGTACTCCCATTCGTCTATTAAGAATAAATGGAATCCTTTCAAAATGTGTTCTAAAGGGCAGTTATTTCTTTCTGCCTCATTTAAGTTACCTGCAAGAAAAAGACAATCTCCTGCATCCTTGTTTAATAGGCTTTTAACATAAAGCAGATAATTTTTTGCAACATTTCCCAAACTTTTCGTTATCCAATTGGCTGAGGCTTCTCAACGATTATCATTTCACAACAATATCTCCATCTTCAGCTTCTTTCAATGAATTGGCCTAATAGATGTGCCATTAAAACAGAGCTTCACTCTCAACGTAGTTTTAATTTTGTATTCAAAGGGTATGAAGGATTCAGCCATAACAGTGAGTGGATTTCTGATACATGCTACATGATGGATGCAACTAATTGAAAGGAGTCAGGCATGAAAGGCTACATATTGTATGGTTCCATTTATATGAAATGTCCAGCAGTGGCAAATCCATACACACAGAAAAGATTCTACATTAGTGGTTGCCAGGGGTTTGGAAGAGAGGGAAATAGGGAATGACTCCTTAAAATGGGTGTAGGTTTCCTCTTGGTTGATGAAAATGTTTTGCAGCTAGGCAGTGGTGATAGTTGCACAACATTGTGACAGTAGTAAATTCCACTGAATGGTACGGTGAATTGTAAAATGATCCAAATGGTGGATTTTGTGTTATGTTCCTTTTACTACAATAAAAAGGAGAAAGAATTCGGGAAAGACTTAGAGTTTGGGCAACTAAGGTGAACTGGTCAAGAAAAAGACAGCTCTATTGTTCAGTTTTCTCTCAGCTCTCCCAGTGCATTAATCCTCAGCCAAAAGTAGCCTGAACTTGTAGATGATAGTCATTCAACACAGTCCAGGGAAAAGTAAATAAAATAAAACCCAACTCTTCTTCTTTAGCACATGTAGGAAAGGTTAGCTTGCTGCTCAGCCACGTGGACATTCATGAAGACGTTTCACTTTAGGTGTCCTCTACTTCAGTACTTTACTCACTTGAGCTCATTCGCACATGTAGGCAACAGCATTCCTTAATTCGATGGAATCTGCAGCACTGGTTGTGATCGGTCTCATGGAAAGAAAAGGAAAGGTGGCGCGGAAGCCAAGGGAAGAGATTCTCAAGACAGAGACGTTGTTTAAGATCTGACTCGGCTTGGCGGTCACAAAGATAAGGATTGAGAAGTAGTGCCCTGGACTTGTCAACGGAGAAATCATTGGGGGCTTCAAGGAGATCAGTTTCACGAGAGTAGTGGGGCAGAAACCAGACCGCAGTGTGGATGGGAGGGGAGAAATGGGGGGCAAGTCAAGAAGTTGATGGCAAAGGGAAAGAAGGGAGGGGTGGATAGGAGGACAGGAGAATGGAATGGAGGAGAGCATTTCCTTGTGGCTCTTTAATATGGCTGGGAGGGGCCAACAGAGAAGGAGAGCGTGAAGATGTAGGAAGAGGGGGTGGCATCCCGAGCCCAAGGAGGACTGGCCCCTGTCTTCAGCTCCCACCAGCTGGATGTTCCCTCCCTCTAGCTTTCCACGTAGGCTGTGGAAGTTGCCCCTTGCCTCCTTGGATCAGCCACCCTTGATTCGTTCGTCCTTTTCTTATTTCTCAGCACATCTGGGTCATACGTTATGTGAAGACAAACAAATCACCACGGATGCTTAATTTTCTTGAAAAATCCCCAGGCAGGTACCATTTTGGAGACCTACATATTGTGCCTCAGCAAGCCAAAGTAGCCCATATTTCCTCTCTCATTGGGAGAGATTGCTGTTTCTTGGAGAACCTGATGAAGAGGGTGACTCGCACTTAGGAATAACGTTGCTTGAAAAGTGCAAAAGGTGAGATAGTTTGGCTCTGAGGGGCCTCTGAGGCCTGAGACTTCCTGAGAGATGGCAGACTCACAGCTCCCATTTCCCTCTGCCCCTGGGCTATGAGCTCATCAAATGAGATGGTAAATAAAGTCACTGACATGGTTTAAAGGATAATTTAGTTCTCTCTTGTTCACTCAGAGCAAATTGAATGGGATTTGCATACAACATATGGATGAAATATCCATACGATGGGGCTTGACCATATCCTCATGGTTCCCCTTCCCTTTTCTACATCTGGCCCCTTTAGCTCTGCAGACTTAACCCCACACCATCAGTCCACCCAGTCGGTCCGCTGAACGTCTCTTGCTCCTTCGCATCTGGTCGTTGTCGTCACCTTGTTCTCCACTACCGCCTCCTGCGGTAGCTGTTAGGTCCAGGGAGGTTGGTTCACTGTGAGCAAGTAACTGTCAACTCCATGGACAGGTGGAAGTGACTTGGCAGCCGGGATGCGCCCATCCTGAGTTCATTATACCCATGAGGGTCAAGGAGAATGGGGATGCAGCTGGTCTGCAGAGCCCCGGCAGTTCTGAGACACATGCTCCTGGATCCACACGTTGCTCCATACCCAGCCTTGCCTTGCTTTGTTCTCTGTCTTGACTCCATCCAGGTTTCTGCTCTCCTTGTCCCTTTGGGGAGGGAGGCCAGTACCAGCCCAGGTGTAGTCCCCCAAAGCTTCCTACTTCCAAGCGTCACGTAGGCTTGTACATCCCCTTGCTTGGGTTGCCCTGGCATTCGTGCCAACAAGTTGAGTGGTTTATGCCCTAGGCTCTCTCTTCTGGCAAGAATGTGCCTGAAAATCTCCATCTCTGGTTTGGTGGCCCCCAAAAATTCCCAGTCAGTTTTGGTGAGGGGACACTTGGTGACAGTGTTGTCTTTCGAAATGAGTAGTTCCGTTACCGACAATCCTTTGCTCCCCATACATTATTTATAAGGTTTCCCTGTTTGTATGTGCAAACTATTTGTGTGTATATTTGGAGAAATACATTGTACAGCCCTCTTTTTTATTTCTTCCACACACCCTAGAGATGTCATAGAGGCAGTAAATATGTCCAACTTTTTGAGAAATTGGAACAATCAAGACTTACCTGTATGGAATGCTGTTAATGATGTCAATTCCCGCGACAGTACCTTTCATCTGACACACTTAGGGACTGTTAGCAGATTAAAAGCAGTAAGAGACGCGGATAGAGAGAATTTTCATTATCTTGTGCTCTGAAATCTTGGATTTTCATTGGTTTCAATGGGCCTGAAATTGTATTTTCTTTAGTAGGCACATAGAAGCCTCTAGCGGTATTCTTAATAAAGCAAGGTGAGTTATAAGCAATCATCTGATGGAGGGCAAATGTACCACAGTCCAGTTTAAGAAAAATACAATATAAAAGTCTTACCATGGTAGAAAATCTTTATATGATCTTTTGAAAAAACAAAGCTTCAAGAAACATAAAGACATGACACCATATTCAGTTTAAAGTCAGTGACTTGTAAGCAAGGCAAAGCAAAGACAGTCTGATTAAGACCGTTGCATTGTTCTGGCATTTTTTAGGTCTCACCCATTTCTGTGGCCTTTTTAGAACCTAAGCTTCTAGGGCACAGAGAACTTCATCTTGACGTAGGGCTGAGCAAATGCACGGAGCATTTCTCAATAAGTAGGCATTAAATTCTTAGTCCAGAAGGAGCCTTGAGATGCCCTCTCTTTACTCCTTGGTAGAACTGTTTTAACCATCCCCTGAAAACAGATTTTTTTCTTTAAATCTCAAAATTCAGAGATTCCACAATCAGAAGTTACTTCTCATTATTGCCTTGTGGTCTGCTGTGGGCATCTGTCGAATGGTGTGAACTCTGCGTGGGGAGCCTGGCCTACCCTCCAGGCCCACGGTTTGGGCTGTGGTGGTGCCATGCTGTGCTCAGGGGCCTTCTTTTTTGGAAGTCTGGGCTCCAGTGAGCCTTGGTCGTGTTCTTTTATGGAACCTTGGGTGCTAGACCACTCTGACCCTCAGTCTCATTTGCAGGTTCTGGGGAGGATTAAATGAGCTCATGGGATATCCAGGTGACTGAGGCAGAGTCGGCTCGGGATGAATCTTTGCTTCGTTTTCATTAGCTGCGGAGAAGACGATGACAGCTTGGTGCCTCTCCAACTTTAATATGGGTATGCCTCTCTTGGGGATCTTGTTAAATGCAGGCTGGTATTCAGTAGTTCTGGGTGGGGCCTGGATTCTGTGCTTCTAACAAGCTCCTAGGTGAGGGTGACGCTGAGGGCAAGGGTTTGGCACCTGTGTTTCTCCCTTTCTGGAAGAGCAGGATGTCTGCCCCACCCCCACCCCGAGAGGAGAAAACATCCGCAATGTGACTACTAGGAACCAGCTTCCCTCACATGCAAGGGTCCTGTACCACTGCTCCCAACCATTCCGTCTGAGGCGCAGCAAGCCAAAACACTGAAATGCTGAGGTTTGCAGCAAAGAGGAGGTTTATTCACAGGGCAGCCAAGCGAGGACGTGACGTGACAATAGGTCTCAAATCCGCCTCCCCAAAGGCAAGGGGCTTTGGGTATCTGTGGGATAAAGAATAAAGAAGCAGGGCAGTATGAGGCATGGGGAGCATGAGGAAAGGTGATTGGAAAAACGTGTGCTCATCATTGTTCTGAGCTGGCCTAACTAGGCTACAGGCCTCAGCACATTCTCAGGCTGGAGTTTTCGGCCCTCTGATGGCAGGAGGTCAAAAGGCACTTGCCCGGGTGGAAGATCGGTGGTCCTCTCCACTCTAAACCAGCTCAGCCTAACCAGGCACAGCTGATTCCAAGTTCCTGGAGGATCACGGGGCAAACATCTTATTGCTTATGCTACATGCTACTTGGAGGACGTGCAGGTGTTCAAGCTACCTTGATGAGTGAAGACCGGGATTTGACTAATCATGACACCTTGTTTCACCTCCAGGCGAGCAGAAGAGAGCTGTAGGCTGAGTCTGGCTCCTAGCACCTGGAATTGGAGGCAGGTGGTTTAAAAACGGGCTTTCCCACCCTCTGTGTGATATAAGGTAGATAGATTATTGAACCTTCCTGTGCCTGTTTCTCCACAAGCAGCATGGGGACACTCAGAGTCCCTCTCTTGGGGGCTGTTATGGGGGTTCAGTGAGATATAGATGCATGCACGGGCACACGGGAGACACCCAGTGTGTGTTCCCTTCGTGCTTATTTTTATTAGGACACCAGTATTGTTAGAACATTTCTGGTTTGGACAACAAATTAGATAGGTGGTCATTGCTATAGTTTATGCGAGAGCAATTCACATTGCCATTTGCAAA
The DNA here is from genome assembly GCF_964270905.1 of Leucopleurus acutus. Taxonomy (NCBI): domain Eukaryota; kingdom Metazoa; phylum Chordata; class Mammalia; order Artiodactyla; family Delphinidae; genus Leucopleurus; species Leucopleurus acutus. Next base: position 224,072 of record NW_028138972.1, read on the forward strand.
AAAGTAGTTGGTTGTCCAGTGGGGATTATAAACATCCGTTTAACATGAGCTACTGAACAGATAGTTCACACAGTAAGTACTTTATTTAAAATCAATTCTCTTTGTTTTCTTAAGCAATTGTTAACCCCCAATTTCGTGAGTACTACCAAGTAAGTCACTTGAAAATCATCTAGAGCAATCTATTTCACTTAGCAAGCCTAAAGCTATAGTTCAACCATTTTATTGACTGTTCTATGACAAAAATTACTCTAAACAGCTATTCCCTGGATAAGTAATCAGCTAAAGCTAGTTTGACTGACTAAATCGATTTACTGAGTTAATAAGCCAGTTGTTTTAGAATAGGTCGAATTCATATTTCTCATCCATTCTGCATTAAACTGTTTCCCATTCGTACATACCCACATTCCTACTTCTGTGCTGTAGGGCTTGGCTGAACTACACCTGCCTTCAGTGAAACTTTTCTCTCCTGCACAATTGGAGATAATTTTAGTCTCGTGACTCCCACGGGGTTACCTCTGTTGTGACACTTGACTCTTTGGTGGCATATTTTATTTGAAAAAGCCTTCCGTTACTCCGGGCACGTCAAACAGTAAATGCTTTCTCTTCGTAAACCTGCATAACAATTTTCTGAACTCTTCTGCTCTGGGCAAGATTCATCAGTACACCAGGCAAACATAGTGAAAGAGGAGACAGTACTTGTGTTGCATTCAATTGGGTCTTGATACCTAAGTGTGACTCTTAACCAAGGATTATGCAGTAGTTAAGGACACAGATTCAAGTTGTTTAGGGTGTGTCCTAAAGTGTCAGTGGCAGAATTTAAGTCTCTACTCTGGAAATTGTAGACCTGAGACAAACTACTTCCCTAAACGTCATTTCCTACGTCTGAGAAAGATAATAGTATCTACCTTGTCGTAGACTGAATAATACCATTGCCCCCAAATGTCCACATTCTACTCTCCAGAACCTGTGAATGTGACCTTAAATGGCAGAAGGCACTTTGCCAGTGGGATGAAAGTAATGGTTCTCAGATGGGAAGATTCTCCTGGACTACCTGGATGGGCCCAAATATAACCACTGGTGTTCTCGTAAGAGAGAGGCAGAGGGAATTTGTACTCCAAAGAGAATGTGATGACGAAGTTGGGGTTGCATTGATGTGGCCAGAAGTGAAGGAATGCTGGCGAGGAAACAAACAGATTCTCGCTTAGAGCCTCTAGAAGGAGGATGGATGGCCCTGTCGACTTCTGGTTTCAGCCCAGGGAAACTGGTTTTGGACCTCTGTCTTGCAGAACCATAAGAAAATAAGTGTGTTGTGTTAGAAGCAAGCACATTTGTAGTCATTTGTTACAGCAGCCATAGGGAACTAATGCCTACCTCATAGGAAGTAGTTCTCCAATTAAAATGTGTGACTGGAAACACACTTAGTGGCATGTGTGACACACACTAGTTATGCTACCGTAGGTCGTTCTTGGAAACTGAAGCCTTGGTTTTGAGAGATCATCAAAACCAGTACAATGGTTGCCATGTTTCTCCTTGTTCAGCCTGGTGACCAACCCGGTAGAGAGAGCTCCATCCTTTCCCACAGGACCCCAACTGTGGGTACGTAGAGGGAAGCGGTTATGTCTCCCTTAAGGCACCTTTTTCTTTTCCTTTCTACTTTTGTCTTCATTAATCTTCATCCAACTGACCTTTCTAAATTTTACAGAAAACAAAACCATTTCTCCATGGATTCAGATACTACCCCAAGTTAATATTCCAACCAAGTTCTTGTTCTTCCGGGTCTCATCACCAGAAATTGCTGAGCCTAACTCTACTCTAGTTTCTAGGATCACTCATTTTCTCATTTCTCCCTTCTCCTTTTAGTTCAGAGTCTTGTCAATTTAGTTCCTTCCCTAACCACAACTTATAGTACGGTGGCACAGCAAAGTGATGAAAGTCTAGACGGTCTGGTTTTAATCCCGGGTTTTGCCACCTACTTACTGTGTGGCATTAGGCAAGCTCTTCAACGTCTCTGGGCCTCAGTTGCCCCCAGAAGAGTGAACATTATGAATATTCCCTACATCTAGGGTTGCCATTATGAGGAATAAGTGAGTTAATATTTGGTAAGCCCTTAGAATAGTACTTGTTATAGTCTAAGCACTACAGTTGTGCTTGTTAATAATAATAAATGAAATTCCAAGCGTATAACTTACTCAACATTCTGTCATAACTTTGAAGTGTTGGTCTATCTGTTGGCTCACGTTGCAGGTAAATGAGTCGAGGCATGGGCTGAGGCATTGCTATCACTGGGTGGTGTGTTCCCAGAACTTGGAACAGCGGTGTGAAATGGGTAGTGGTTCTATTGGAGACAGGGCAGACTGGAAAATGACAGCCTGGGAAGGAGGTGTGGTGTCCATAGCTTTGGTGTTAGAGGTGCTGCCTGCTGAAGCACCAGTGCCGGCCTAAGCCATAAATGGGGTGCTGGGGTAAAGAGGAGCAGGATGGAAGATGACAGCGTGGGAAGGAGGTGTGGTGTCCATAGGTTCGGGGTCTGACGGGCTTCCTGCTGAAGCACCGATGCCCGGCAGGGCCGTAAATGGGGTGCTGGGAAAAACAGGAGCAGAACGGAAGATGACAGCGTGTGAAGGTGGTGTGGTGTCCATAGGTTCGGGGTCTGACGTGCTTCCTGCTGAAGCACCGATGCCCGCCAGGGCCGTAAATGGGGTGGTCGGGAAAACAGGAGCAGAACGGAAGATGACAGCGTGTGAAGGTGGTGTGGTGTCCATAGGTTCGGGGTCTGACGGGCTTCCTGCTGAAGCACCGATGCCCGCCAGGGACGTAAATGGGGTGGTCGGGAAAACAGGAGCAGAATGGAAGATGACAGCGTGTGAAGGTGGTGTGGTGTCCATAGGTTCGGGGTCTGACGTGCTTCCTGCTGAAGCACCGATGCCCGCCAGGGCCGTAAATGGGGTGGTCGGGAAAACAGGAGCAGAATGGAAGATGACAGCGTGTGAAGGTGGTGTGGTGTCCATAGGTTCGGGGTCTGACGTGCTTCCTGCTGAAGCACCGATGCCCACCAGGGCCGTAAATGGGGTGCTGGGGAAAACAGGAGCAGAATGGAAGAGGACAGCGTGTGAAGGAGGTGTGGTGTCCATAGCTTCCATATTAGAGGTACTGCCTGCCTTATCTGAGAGCAGAGAATGAAAGTGGGAGAGCCTCTTCCTAGATTCTAACTCCTCTGAATTTATAGCACTGGCTCTGCCTGGCTTTATGACATATCCATTGTACGTGTCACAGAGAAAGTGCAGGCGGGGCAGGGGGTGATGCAGGGGTCACATGCAAGCCCAGCTGCTGGCTTAACCCCGGCCCAAAGGCAAAGGGCAGGGCCCCTTCTGGACTTTCTAGTGGCTGGGACTTCTGGCTGTGGGTGGCAGGTGTTTGGCACCAGATGGGCCACCATGCGGAGACTGTTGGGGACTGTGGAAGCCTCCTCCAGAGCTCACCCTGCCTGGCGACTGGCTCTGCAGGCCCCTCAGCCCTGCGTATGTATCGGCCAGGCCTTCCCCACCACGGGGCCCAGAGGCCAGAGCCTGCTCAGACCTGAGGGCAGGAGGCAGCCAGAGCTTACCAGGGTGTGGGCCACCTCGTCCGCAGACCTCCCCAGCTCTTCTGCGAGACCTGGAGACAGGATCGCCTTCTCCAGGGCTGCTCAGCTGCCAGCATCACCATGAGCCAGGTGGCCAAGGTTTCTGAGCAGGAGATGCAGAGCCCTGATCCGACTGGATGCTGCAGCCCACGATGTCCCTTCCTGGCAGATAGGTTCTTTCTTCACTTCTGTTTTGAAATTTGGTAAAAGAACATTTAAACCTTGGCCTGTCCTTCAGGGTATATAGATGGTAGTGGCTTAGCCGGGATTCGATCCAAGCCTGTGTGATTCCAGAGCTTGTGCTCTGGACTGTGGTGCCTCCTTATCGTATATGCTTCATGTGTTACTTGTTTTTCTTTTTTTCTTGTAGTCCTTATGGTACTTAGCCCTAAGTGCCATACCTGTAACGAACAGCTACACTGCCCTGTAGGAGGTCTTCTTTTGTTCAACGCATGAATTGGTCATCCACCACACTGTGTTCTAATCTCAGAAGATACAGGTCAGGGAGCACCAGTTGTCAGCATGGCACCATTCCATATTTCTAACTGAGGCTTGAAGCCCGTATTTTCCCTTTGTCTAGTTTGAAGGATCCAGATATGTAAAGATGATATTCTAGATAAATCATGGTCTATCCTGAAAGAAATTCACCAGTGAATTGTTCCATATGGATTAGAAGCCAGCTTCTCTGGCCTTCCTGGAGTATATCCAGTAAGGCGTCTCATTCATGTCTAGAAAGCAAATATATCATTTATTGCAACTTCAGCGTGGAGCGATGTATTGGTATAAAGTACGATCAACACAATTTGGTCATTGTGAGTATGACAGCTGGGTCCACTCTTTACTACCCATATGTAACTCTAGGGATTCTTATGCCCAAGAGAGGAGACGTACTCTTGGCTGTCTAGGACAAGGGAAGCATGTGTTGTTATTCAGGAGCTGGAAGCTTCAGCATGACAGGTAGGAATTGAACAATCCTGGTCTACACATCACTTGACCTTGCTTAAAACTTGTTTCTTTGGCTTGCTTCATTGGAGTGTTTTCTCCCTCCTGGGGCTGACATTGTCTGTTATGTATCACGCATGTGACATGTAGAAGTTTCAGAACCCAAAATCATATAGATCAGTAAAAATGTATATATATATATAAACCTATTGAAACTCATACTGGGCATAATTCATATATTCCAAAATCAGTTTGACCCTCTGCTCTTGAGATTCTTTTTATGGTATGTCCCAGCAAATCTGGGCTTCCATCCCCAATAAATTTTGGGGTTGGAGGACACAAAAGCTTTTGCTCAGACCTAAATTCTGTCTGAAAACAAGGGAAATATTATAAGCCCTTTGTAACCTCTCCAAGAGCAGAAATGATTTACAGCTGTGGCATTGAACCATAATTCCTCGATCTCATTTGAGAAGAGTCCAGTTAGAAACAGTGTCTTGATTTTTGTTTCTTTTGTTTCTTCCCTGTTTTCTTGTCTTGCTTACCAACAATCCATTGTAATTCATGAGTTAGTATGGCAGCAGGCTGAGTGTTCCCTGGAGCTCATTAAATGAAGTGTTTTTCCTAAAATGACGTTTGTCTCCTTGTTTTCAGCCCCTCTTCTTTCCTCTGCCCTTTACTATAACCAGAGCTCAGCAAAAGCTGAGTGACTTTGTGCAGACCTTACTTAGGTTCAGCCTTTTTTTCTTCATTATTTCATTCATGGCTCCTCCATTTCATTGCTTGCCTTCTCGACATGTGTTGAAATCTTTCTGTGGTTGACGACTTCCAGAATATCTTGGCTTTTATTGGTTGATTAATTTTGGTATTTCTACAGTTTTATTTAGATATGGTTTCAGGAGGAACAGAAAGTAAATATATTTCCTAGTCTGCCATCTTGAGCTGAAAATCCCTGTGGATTTTAGCATCCAATGTTCCCATGGGAAAACACCCAACCATGGCCTTAATAGATGTAACACTCAAGATTTCAGCTTTTGTTGAGCAATCACTAAGGATTTCATATGTGGTCATTTCTAATGGGGAAATAATAACTATCTCATGACGTTGATTTGAGGATTAAATTAGATAATGAACATGAAAATGCTTTCTAAGATTTAAAAATCAGTCAAAATGTTTTTTGTTATTATTTGATTTGTTGCTATTTCAACTTCACTTGACAGTTGTTTATGACCTTGCGTATGTGAGAAAATGTCCTCTGGGTTATTTTTCTGAAAGCCAGAATGTATTTTTCAATAGCTCAATGGAACTGGCATCATTTGTGAAGGTTAAGGGTGAAGGGGTAAATGTTTCTTGACACCTATCACTTTACAGTGTTTTCAGGAACTAACTGACTCATGTATTCCTCTTCCAAATTTGGTTGAGGACCTCCTACCAGCCACATGCTTTACGTCAGGTGTTGGAAAGCATTTTCTGGATTTGAAATATCTTAGGCTTTGTGGGCCATATACAGTTTCTGTAGCTTCTCCTCCTCTTTCCTCTTCAACAAGCTTTCTAAACGTGAGAACCATTATTAGCTCACAGTCCCACAGATCCAGGCTGAGAGCCTGATTTGATTCGTGGCCATTATTTGCCAATTGCTGCTCTGCGTGTTCACTGAGGAGGGGGACCATGTTTGAGTAATCATTTCTTTGAATCAACTGTTGGTCTTCTGGGGCTTGTCCTTGCTCTCCTACAGTCTCTAATCAGCATGGCATCCAGAGAGATCTTGTTAAAACATAAGTCAGATCATGTCACTCAAATTTCTTCAGTGGCTTCTTCACAGAAAATGCAAAGTCCTCAGAGTGCCTCCACAGACCTAGAAATCTGGGCCTCTGTTTCCTCTCTGACTGTTTCGTTCTCCTCTCCAATTTGCTCGCTCTGTTTTCCACATGCTGACATCCTTTCTGCTCCTTGGATACTCCAAACCTACTCTTGCCTCATTGACTTTCTGCCGCACGCCAGCCGAAGAAAGAGGATTTCACCGCCCAGGGTCAGAAGGGAAGGGGTGAGGACCTGAAGTAGCACTGACGAATGGGGTCAGAAGCCCATGGGGTCAGAAGGCTGCAATGAGAAGCCTACTCACCGCAACAAAGAATAGACCCCCGCTCGCCGAAACTAGAGAAAGCTCGCATGCAGCAATGAAGACCCAATACAGCCAAAAATAAATAAATAAAACATAAAGTATAGAATCTTAAAAAAGCAACAAAAAATCTATAAAGAATATTACGAGAATAGAATCACAGGCCAGTTTCTCCTTTGAATATGCATGCAAAATGTGTAAAGAGAAGCACAAACTGTATCCATGGTATGTAAAACAATCATATATCAGAATCAAAGTAGCTTTATTCTGGCAATGCAAGGTTGCTTTAATGTCCAAACATGAAACTGATCCCAGGAATGAATTAGAGTGGGGAAAGAAGTCATTTAAAACTGAAATCTTGGGACTTCCCTGGTGGTCCAGTATTTAGAACATGACGCTTTCACTGCTGGGGCCCTGGGGTCCAATCCCAGGTCAGGGAACTAAGATCCTGCAAGACATGAGGCAGGGCCCCGAAAAAAACAAAAAAAGGAAAGAAAGAAGTCTTAACCAGGAGACGCACAAGATCGAATAAACATAACAGATAACACCTTATGAAAAGTAGGTGAAGATTATGGAATATTCTAACATTTAAAACAAAAAGAAAGTTTTAAAGATTCAAAAGGATGTGACAAATATTGTACATCGGCAAAAATGAAATGAAATAAAATATACAAATGATGGGAACCCAAAATTCCAGATGCCCAAGTCCTGTCTCTGAAGAGTCTCATTCAATGGGTTCAGGATTTCCTCTATATTTAAAAACCTGCAGGTGATTCTGGTATGATTCACAGACACAATGTAAAGCTTCTCTTTTACAGGAAAGAATGCCAGATTATTTTGTTATCTTATAGTTATACTAACAGGTTGTACTATTGACGGATAAGTCTGCTGTCAAAATGCACCCCCACTAGGGGTAAAAAAGGAACTAGTAGTCTCTACTGCTACTTGGTGGCAGCATGCATGTATTGCAAGGGCAATTATTGTAGCAGTCCAAATTAGTGGAACATTTTAGAATTGGAAGACTACATACAGATCATCTAGTCAAGGTTCCAACTATTAAAGTTGTGAAAACTAAGGCCCATATAAATGACATGATTTATCTCCAAAGAGCATTAGTGAAAGTATGAAATAAAAAATATCTCTGAACTTTTAATTTAGTGCCGTTTTTATTAATCTCAAGTATTAGCTTAAACTTGAGTGTGACAGATTTGGGATTGAATTCTTGCTCACGTTTACTGGTTGCGTGCCTTTTAGTAAGTTACTAAAACACTTTTCTTAAAAATAGACGTATTTATTTATTTATCTTTGGCTGCCTAGGCTCTTCGTTGCTGTGCGCGGGCTTTCTCTAGTTGCGGTGAGCGGGGGCTACTCTTTGTTGCAGTACGCGGGCTTCTCATTGTGGTGGCTTCTCGTTGTTGCTGAGCACGGGGTCTAGGTGCGTGGGCTTCAGTAGCTGTGGTTCACGGGCTCTAGCACGCAGGCTCAGTAGTTGTGGCACATGGTCTTAGTTGCTCCGTGGCATGTGGGATCTTCCCGGACCAGGGCTCAAACGTGTGTCCCGTGCACTGGCAGGTGGATCCTTAACCACCGCGCCAACAGGGAAGCCCTACTAATACACTTTTAACTTTGCTTTTCACGTATGTAAAACGGTGAGCCTTGACTGATATAGAATATGAGATAACCCAGCACTGTTCTTAACACATATATGTAGTTAAAATTTTTTGGCTCTCATCCCACTTAAACAGCCTCTATCCCCTTAATAATGAATGTGTCTTTCAGCTAGCAGAGCGCCCCAGAGCTGACCACATTCTGGCAAGAGATATAGGATTCTTTTTCTTACTGGGGGTTCTTTATACCTGATATTTGAAGCGCACTTAAACTTGAACAACTCTTGTTTATACTGTATTAATGGATTTGATGGATGAATTTTAGAAAGTAATATGCAGGAATTGAGCTGCCTTACTCTCAAGAAATATAATTCGATAGTGGTGGCTAGAACGATAAACAGTGTTTGGACAGGGAGTCCATATTGGATGTGAACTTCCTGTACTCCCATTCGTCTATTAAGAATAAATGGAATCCTTTCAAAATGTGTTCTAAAGGGCAGTTATTTCTTTCTGCCTCATTTAAGTTACCTGCAAGAAAAAGACAATCTCCTGCATCCTTGTTTAATAGGCTTTTAACATAAAGCAGATAATTTTTTGCAACATTTCCCAAACTTTTCGTTATCCAATTGGCTGAGGCTTCTCAACGATTATCATTTCACAACAATATCTCCATCTTCAGCTTCTTTCAATGAATTGGCCTAATAGATGTGCCATTAAAACAGAGCTTCACTCTCAACGTAGTTTTAATTTTGTATTCAAAGGGTATGAAGGATTCAGCCATAACAGTGAGTGGATTTCTGATACATGCTACATGATGGATGCAACTAATTGAAAGGAGTCAGGCATGAAAGGCTACATATTGTATGGTTCCATTTATATGAAATGTCCAGCAGTGGCAAATCCATACACACAGAAAAGATTCTACATTAGTGGTTGCCAGGGGTTTGGAAGAGAGGGAAATAGGGAATGACTCCTTAAAATGGGTGTAGGTTTCCTCTTGGTTGATGAAAATGTTTTGCAGCTAGGCAGTGGTGATAGTTGCACAACATTGTGACAGTAGTAAATTCCACTGAATGGTACGGTGAATTGTAAAATGATCCAAATGGTGGATTTTGTGTTATGTTCCTTTTACTACAATAAAAAGGAGAAAGAATTCGGGAAAGACTTAGAGTTTGGGCAACTAAGGTGAACTGGTCAAGAAAAAGACAGCTCTATTGTTCAGTTTTCTCTCAGCTCTCCCAGTGCATTAATCCTCAGCCAAAAGTAGCCTGAACTTGTAGATGATAGTCATTCAACACAGTCCAGGGAAAAGTAAATAAAATAAAACCCAACTCTTCTTCTTTAGCACATGTAGGAAAGGTTAGCTTGCTGCTCAGCCACGTGGACATTCATGAAGACGTTTCACTTTAGGTGTCCTCTACTTCAGTACTTTACTCACTTGAGCTCATTCGCACATGTAGGCAACAGCATTCCTTAATTCGATGGAATCTGCAGCACTGGTTGTGATCGGTCTCATGGAAAGAAAAGGAAAGGTGGCGCGGAAGCCAAGGGAAGAGATTCTCAAGACAGAGACGTTGTTTAAGATCTGACTCGGCTTGGCGGTCACAAAGATAAGGATTGAGAAGTAGTGCCCTGGACTTGTCAACGGAGAAATCATTGGGGGCTTCAAGGAGATCAGTTTCACGAGAGTAGTGGGGCAGAAACCAGACCGCAGTGTGGATGGGAGGGGAGAAATGGGGGGCAAGTCAAGAAATTGATGGCAAAGGGAAAGAAGGGAGGGGTGGATAGGAGGACAGGAGAATGGAATGGAGGAGAGCATTTCCTTGTGGCTCTTTAATATGGCTGGGAGGGGCCAACAGAGAAGGAGAGCGTGAAGATGTAGGAAGAGGGGGTGGCATCCCGAGCCCAAGGAGGACTGGCCCCTGTCTTCAGCTCCCACCAGCTGGATGTTCCCTCCCTCTAGCTTTCCACGTAGGCTGTGGAAGTTGCCCCTTGCCTCCTTGGATCAGCCACCCTTGATTCGTTCGTCCTTTTCTTATTTCTCAGCACATCTGGGTCATACGTTATGTGAAGACAAACAAATCACCACTGATGCTTAATTTTCTTGAAAAATCCCCAGGCAGGTACCATTTTGGAGACCTACATATTGTGCCTCAGCAAGCCAAAGTAGCCCATATTTCCTCTCTCATTGGGAGAGATTGCTGTTTCTTGGAGAACCTGATGAAGAGGGTGACTCGCACTTAGGAATAACGTTGCTTGAAAAGTGCAAAAGGTGAGGTAGTTTGGCTCTGAGGGGCCTCTGAGGCCTGAGACTTCCTGAGAGATGGCAGACTCACAGCTCCCATTTCCCTCTGCCCCTGGGCTATGAGCTCATCAAATGAGATGGTAAATAAAGTCACTGACATGGTTTAAAGGATAATTTAGTTCTCTCTTGTTCACTCAGAGCAAATTGAATGGGATTTGCATACAACATATGGATGAAATATCCATACGATGGGGCTTGACCATATCCTCATGGTTCCCCTTCCCTTTTCTACATCTGGCCCCTTTAGCTCTGCAGACTTAACCCCACACCATCAGTCCACCCAGTCGGTCCGCTGAACGTCTCTTGCTCCTTCGCATCTGGTCGTTGTCGTCACCTTGTTCTCCACTACCGCCTCCTGCGGTAGCTGTTAGGTCCAGGGAGGTTGGTTCACTGTGAGCAAGTAACTGTCAACTCCATGGACAGGTGGAAGTGACTTGGCAGCCGGGATTTGCCCATCCTGAGTTCATTATACCCATGAGGGTCAAGGAGAATGGGGATGCAGCTGGTCTGCAGAGCCCCGGCAGTTCTGAGACACATGCTCCTGGATCCACACGTTGCTCCATACCCAGCCTTGCCTTGCTTTGTTCTCTGTCTTGACTCCATCCAGGTTTCTGCTCTCCTTGTCCCTTTGGGGAGGGAGGCCAGTACCAGCCCAGGTGTAGTCCCCCAAAGCTTCCTACTTCCAAGCGTTATGTAGGCTTGTACATCCCCTTGCTTGGGTTGCCCTGGCATTCGTGCCAACAAGTTGAGTGGTTTATGCCCTAGGCTCTCTCTTCTGGCAAGAATGTGCCTGAAAATCTCCATCTCTGGTTTGGTGGCCCCCAAAAATTCCCAGTCAGTTTTGGTGAGGGGACACTTGGTGACAGTGTTGTCTTTCGAAATGAGTAGTTCCGTTACCGACAATCCTTTGCTCCCCATACATTATTTATAAGGTTTCCCTGTTTGTATGTGCAAACTATTTGTGTGTATATTTGGAGAAATACATTGTACAGCCCTCTTTTTTATTTCTTCCACACACCCTAGAGATGTCATAGAGGCAGTAAATATGTCCAACTTTTTGAGAAATTGGAACAATCAAGACTTACCTGTATGGAATGCTGTTAATGATGTCAATTCCCGCGACAGTACCTTTCATCTGACACACTTAGGGACTGTTAACAGATTAAAAGCAGTAAGAGACACGGATAGAGAGAATTTTCATTATCTTGTGCTCTGAAATCTTGGATTTTCATTGGTTTCAATGGGCCTGAAATTGTATTTTCTTTAGTAGGCACATAGAAGCCTCTAGCGGTATTCTTAATAAAGCAAGGTGAGTTATAAGCAATCATCTGATGGAGGGTAAATGTACCACAGTCCAGTTTAAGAAAAATACAATATAAAAGTCTTACCATGGTAGAAAATCTTTATATGATCTTTTGAAAAAACAAAGCTTCAAGAAACATAAAGACATGACACCATATTCAGTTTAAAGTCAGTGACTTGTAAGCAAGGCAAAGCAAAGACAGTCTGATTAAGACCGTTGCATTGTTCTGGCATTTTTTAGGTCTCACCCATTTCTGTGGCCTTTTTAGAACCTAAGCTTCTAGGGCACAGAGAACTTCATCTTGACGTAGGGCTGAGCAAATGCACGGAGCATTTCTCAATAAGTAGGCATTAAATTCTTAGTCCAGAAGGAGCCTTGAGATGCCCTCTCTTTACTCCTTGGTAGAACTGTTTTAACCATCCCCTGAAAACAGATTTTTTTCTTTAAATCTCAAAATTCAGAGATTCCACAATCAGAAGTTACTTCTCATTATTGCCTTGTGGTCTGCTGTGGGCATCTGTCGAATGGTGTGAACTCTGCGTGGGGAGCCTGGCCTACCCTCCAGGCCCACGGTTTGGGCTGTGGTGGTGCCATGCTGTGCTCAGGGGCCTTCTTTTTTGGAAGTCTGGGCTCCAGTGAGCCTTGGTCGTGTTCTTTTATGGAACCTTGGGTGCTAGACCACTCTGACCCTCAGTCTCATTTGCAGGTTCTGGGGAGGATTAAATGAGCTCATGGGATATCCAGGTGACTGAGGCAGAGTCGGCTCGGGATGAATCTTTGCTTCGTTTTCATTAGCTGCGGAGAAGACGATGACAGCTTGGTGCCTCTCCAACTTTAATATGGGTATGCCTCTCTTGGGGATCTTGTTAAATGCAGGCTGGTATTCAGTAGTTCTGGGTGGGGCCTGGATTCTGTGCTTCTAACAAGCTCCTAGGTGAGGGTGACGCTGAGGGCAAGGGTTTGGCACCTGTGTTTCTCCCTTTCTGGAAGAGCAGGATGTCTGCCCCACCCCCACCCCGAGAGGAGAAAACATCCGCAATGTGACTACTAGGAACCAGCTTCCCTCACATGCAAGGGTCCTGTACCACTGCTCCCAACCATTCCGTCTGAGGCGCAGCAAGCCAAAACACTGAAATGCTGAGGTTTGCAGCAAAGAGGAGGTTTATTCACAGGGCAGCCAAGCGAGGACGTGACGTGACAATAGGTCTCAAATCCGCCTCCCCAAAGGCAAGGGGCTTTGGGTATCTGTGGGATAAAGAATAAAGAAGCAGGGCAGTATGAGGCATGGGGAGCATGAGGAAAGGTGATTGGAAAAACGTGTGCTCATCATTGTTCTGAGCTGGCCTAACTAGGCTACAGGCCTCAGCACATTCTCAGGCTGGAGTTTTCGGCCCTCTGATGGCAGGAGGTCAAAAGGCACTTGCCCGGGTGGAAGATCGGTGGTCCTCTCCACTCTAAACCAGCTCAGCCTAACCAGGCACAGCTGATTCCAAGTTCCTGGAGGATCACGGGGCAAACATCTTATTGCTTATGCTACATGCTACTTGGAGGACGTGCAGGTGTTCAAGCTACCTTGATGAGTGAAGACCGGGATTTGACTAATCATGACACCTTGTTTCACCTCCAGGCGAGCAGAAGAGAGCTGTAGGCTGAGTCTGGCTCCTAGCACCTGGAATTGGAGGCAGGTGGTTTAAAAACGGGCTTTCCCACCCTCTGTGTGATATAAGGTAGATAGATTATTGAACCTTCCTGTGCCTGTTTCTCCACAAGCAGCATGGGGACACTCAGAGTCCCTCTCTTGGGGGCTGTTATGGGGGTTCAGTGAGATATAGATGCATGCACGGGCACACGGGAGACACCCAGTGTGTGTTCCCTTCGTGCTTATTTTTATTAGGACACCAGTATTGTTAGAACATTTCTGGTTTGGACAACAAATTAGATAGGTGGTCATTGCTATAGTTTATGCGAGAGCAATTCACATTGCCATTTGCAAAAAAGTAGTTGGTTGTCCAGTGGGGATTATAAACATCCGTTTAACATGAGCTACTGAACAGATAGTTCACACAGTAAGTACTTTATTTAAAATCAATTCTCTTTGTTTTCTTAAGCAATTGTTAACCCCCAATTTCGTGAGTACTACCAAGTAAGTCACTTGAAAATCATCTAGAGCAATCTATTTCACTTAGCAAGCCTAAAGCTATAGTTCAACCATTTTATTGACTGTTCTATGACAAAAATTACTCTAAACAGCTATTCCCTGGATAAGTAATCAGCTAAAGCTAGTTTGACTGACTAAATCGATTTACTGAGTTAATAAGCCAGTTGTTTTAGAATAGGTCGAATTCATATTTCTCATCCATTCTGCATTAAACTGTTTCCCATTCGTACATACCCACATTCCTACTTCTGTGCTGTAGGGCTTGGCTGAACTACACCTGCCTTCAGTGAAACTTTTCTCTCCTGCACAATTGGAGATAATTTTAGTCTCGTGACTCCCACGGGGTTACCTCTGTTGTGACACTTGACTCTTTGGTGGCATATTTTATTTGAAAAAGCCTTCCGTTACTCCGGGCACGTCAAACAGTAAATGCTTTCTCTTCGTAAACCTGCATAACAATTTTCTGAACTCTTCTGCTCTGGGCAAGATTCATCAGTACACCAGGCAAACATAGTGAAAGAGGAGACAGTACTTGTGTTGCATTCAATTGGGTCTTGATACCTAAGTGTGACTCTTAACCAAGGATTATGCAGTAGTTAAGGACACAGATTCAAGTTGTTTAGGGTGTGTCCTAAAGTGTCAGTGGCAGAATTTAAGTCTCTACTCTGGAAATTGTAGACCTGAGACAAACTACTTCCCTAAACGTCATTTCCTACGTCTGAGAAAGATAATAGTATCTACCTTGTCGTAGACTGAATAATACCATTGCCCCCAAATGTCCACATTCTACTCTCCAGAACCTGTGAATGTGACCTTAAATGGCAGAAGGCACTTTGCCAGTGGGATGAAAGTAATGGTTCTCAGATGGGAAGATTCTCCTGGACTACCTGGATGGGCCCAAATATAACCACTGGTGTTCTCGTAAGAGAGAGGCAGAGGGAATTTGTACTCCAAAGAGAATGTGATGACGAAGTTGGGGTTGCATTGATGTGGCCAGAAGTGAAGGAATGCTGGCGAGGAAACAAACAGATTCTCGCTTAGAGCCTCTAGAAGGAGGATGGATGGCCCTGTCGACTTCTGGTTTCAGCCCAGGGAAACTGGTTTTGGACCTCTGTCTTGCAGAACCATAAGAAAATAAGTGTGTTGTGTTAGAAGCAAGCACATTTGTAGTCATTTGTTACAGCAGCCATAGGGAACTAATGCCTACCTCATAGGAAGTAGTTCTCCAATTAAAATGTGTGACTGGAAACACACTTAGTGGCATGTGTGACACACACTAGTTATGCTACCGTAGGTCGTTCTTGGAAACTGAAGCCTTGGTTTTGAGAGATCATCAAAACCAGTACAATGGTTGCCATGTTTCTCCTTGTTCAGCCTGGTGACCAACCCGGTAGAGAGAGCTCCATCCTTTCCCACAGGACCCCAACTGTGGGTACGTAGAGGGAAGCGGTTATGTCTCCCTTAAGGCACCTTTTTCTTTTCCTTTCTACTTTTGTCTTCATTAATCTTCATCCAACTGACCTTTCTAAATTTTACAGAAAACAAAACCATTTCTCCATGGATTCAGATACTACCCCAAGTTAATATTCCAACCAAGTTCTTGTTCTTCCGGGTCTCATCACCAGAAATTGCTGAGCCTAACTCTACTCTAGTTTCTAGGATCACTCATTTTCTCATTTCTCCCTTCTCCTTTTAGTTCAGAGTCTTGTCAATTTAGTTCCTTCCCTAACCACAACTTATAGTACGGTGGCACAGCAAAGTGATGAAAGTCTAGACGGTCTGGTTTTAATCCCGGGTTTTGCCACCTACTTACTGTGTGGCATTAGGCAAGCTCTTCAACGTCTCTGGGCCTCAGTTGCCCCCAGAAGAGTGAACATTATGAATATTCCCTACCTCTAGGGTTGCCATTATGAGGAATAAGTGAGTTAATATTTGGTAAGCCCTTAGAATAGTACTTGTTATAGTCTAAGCACTACAGTTGTGCTTGTTAATAATAATAAATGAAATTCCAAGCGTATAACTTACTCAACATTCTGTCATAACTTTGAAGTGTTGGTCTATCTGTTGGCTCACGTTGCAGGTAAATGAGTCGAGGCATGGGCTGAGGCATTGCTATCACTGGGTGGTGTGTTCCCAGAACTTGGAACAGCGGTGTGAAATGGGTAGTGGTTCTATTGGAGACAGGGCAGACTGGAAAATGACAGCCTGGGAAGGAGGTGTGGTGTCCATAGCTTTGGTGTTAGAGGTGCTGCCTGCTGAAGCACCAGTGCCGGCCTAAGCCATAAATGGGGTGCTGGGGTAAAGAGGAGCAGGATGGAAGATGACAGCGTGGGAAGGAGGTGTGGTGTCCATAGGTTCGGGGTCTGACGGGCTTCCTGCTGAAGCACCGATGCCCGGCAGGGCCGTAAATGGGGTGCTGGGAAAAACAGGAGCAGAACGGAAGATGACAGCGTGTGAAGGTGGTGTGGTGTCCATAGGTTCGGGGTCTGACGTGCTTCCTGCTGAAGCACCGATGCCCGCCAGGGCCGTAAATGGGGTGGTCGGGAAAACAGGAGCAGAACGGAAGATGACAGCGTGTGAAGGTGGTGTGGTGTCCATAGGTTCGGGGTCTGACGGGCTTCCTGCTGAAGCACCGATGCCCGCCAGGGACGTAAATGGGGTGGTCGGGAAAACAGGAGCAGAATGGAAGATGACAGCGTGTGAAGGTGGTGTGGTGTCCATAGGTTCGGGGTCTGACGTGCTTCCTGCTGAAGCACCGATGCCCGCCAGGGCCGTAAATGGGGTGGTCGGGAAAACAGGAGCAGAATGGAAGATGACAGCGTGTGAAGGTGGTGTGGTGTCCATAGGTTCGGGGTCTGACGTGCTTCCTGCTGAAGCACCGATGCCCACCAGGGCCGTAAATGGGGTGCTGGGGAAAACAGGAGCAGAATGGAAGAGGACAGCGTGTGAAGGAGGTGTGGTGTCCATAGCTTCCATATTAGAGGTACTGCCTGCCTTATCTGAGAGCAGAGAATGAAAGTGGGAGAGCCTCTTCCTAGATTCTAACTCCTCTGAATTTATAGCACTGGCTCTGCCTGGCTTTATGACATATCCATTGTACGTGTCACAGAGAAAGTGCAGGCGGGGCAGGGGGTGATGCAGGGGTCACATGCAAGCCCAGCTGCTGGCTTAACCCCGGCCCAAAGGCAAAGGGCAGGGCCCCTTCTGGACTTTCTAGTGGCTGGGACTTCTGGCTGTGGGTGGCAGGTGTTTGGCACCAGATGGGCCACCATGCGGAGACTGTTGGGGACTGTGGAAGCCTCCTCCAGAGCTCACCCTGCCTGGCGACTGGCTCTGCAGGCCCCTCAGCCCTGCGTATGTATCGGCCAGGCCTTCCCCACCACGGGGCCCAGAGGCCAGAGCCTGCTCAGACCTGAGGGCAGGAGGCAGCCAGAGCTTACCAGGGTGTGGGCCACCTCGTCCGCAGACCTCCCCAGCTCTTCTGCGAGACCTGGAGACAGGATCGCCTTCTCCAGGGCTGCTCAGCTGCCAGCATCACCATGAGCCAGGTGGCCAAGGTTTCTGAGCAGGAGATGCAGAGCCCTGATCCGACTGGATGCTGCAGCCCACGATGTCCCTTCCTGGCAGATAGGTTCTTTCTTCACTTCTGTTTTGAAATTTGGTAAAAGAACATTTAAACCTTGGCCTGTCCTTCAGGGTATATAGATGGTAGTGGCTTAGCCGGGATTCAATCCAAGCCTGTGTGATTCCAGAGCTTGTGCTCTGGACTGTGGTGCCTCCTTATCGTATATGCTTCATGTGTTACTTGTTTTTCTTTTTTTCTTGTAGTCCTTATGGTACTTAGCCCTAAGTGCCATACCTGTAACGAACAGCTACACTGCCCTGTAGGAGGTCTTCTTTTGTTCAACGCATGAATTGGTCATCCACCACACTGTGTTCTAATCTCAGAAGATACAGGTCAGGGAGCACCAGTTGTCAGCATGGCACCATTCCATATTTCTAACTGAGGCTTGAAGCCCGTATTTTCCCTTTGTCTAGTTTGAAGGATCCAGATATGTAAAGATGATATTCTAGATAAATCATGGTCTATCCTGAAAGAAATTCACCAGTGAATTGTTCCATATGGATTAGAAGCCAGCTTCTCTGGCCTTCCTGGATTATATCCAGTAAGGCGTCTCATTCATGTCTAGAAAGCAAATATATCATTTATTGCAACTTCAGCGTGGAGCGATGTATTGGTATAAAGTACGATCAACACAATTTGGTCATTGTGAGTATGACAGCTGGGTCCACTCTTTACTACCCATATGTAACTCTAGGGATTCTTATGCCCAAGAGAGGAGACGTACTCTTGGCTGTCTAGGACAAGGGAAGCATGTGTTGTTATTCAGGAGCTGGAAGCTTCAGCATGACAGGTAGGAATTGAACAATCCTGGTCTACACATCACTTGACCTTGCTTAAAACTTGTTTCTTTGGCTTGCTTCATTGGAGTGTTTTCTCCCTCCTGGGGCTGACATTGTCTGTTATGTATCACGCATGTGACATGTAGAAGTTTCAGAACCCAAAATCATATAGATCAGTAAAAATGTATATATATATATAAACCTATTGAAACTCATACTGGGCATAATTCATATATTCCAAAATCAGTTTGACCCTCTGCTCTTGAGATTCTTTTTATGGTATGTCCCAGCAAATCTGGGCTTCCATCCCCAATAAATTTTGGGGTTGGAGGACACAAAAGCTTTTGCTCAGACCTAAATTCTGTCTGAAAACAAGGGAAATATTATAAGCCCTTTGTAACCTCTCCAAGAGCAGAAATGATTTACAGCTGTGGCATTGAACCATAATTCCTCGATCTCATTTGAGAAGAGTCCAGTTAGAAACAGTGTCTTGATTTTTGTTTCTTTTGTTTCTTCCCTGTTTTCTTGTCTTGCTTACCAACAATCCATTGTAATTCATGAGTTAGTATGGCAGCAGGCTGAGTGTTCCCTGGAGCTCATTAAATGAAGTGTTTTTCCTAAAATGACGTTTGTCTCCTTGTTTTCAGCCCCTCTTCTTTCCTCTGCCCTTTACTATAACCAGAGCTCAGCAAAAGCTGAGTGACTTTGTGCAGACCTTACTTAGGTTCAGCCTTTTTTTCTTCATTATTTCATTCATGGCTCCTCCATTTCATTGCTTGCCTTCTCGACATGTGTTGAAATCTTTCTGTGGTTGACGACTTCCAGAATATCTTGGCTTTTATTGGTTGATTAATTTTGGTATTTCTACAGTTTTATTTAGATATGGTTTCAGGAGGAACAGAAAGTAAATATATTTCCTAGTCTGCCATCTTGAGCTGAAAATCCCTGTGGATTTTAGCATCCAATGTTCCCATGGGAAAACACCCAACCATGGCCTTAATAGATGTAACACTCAAGATTTCAGCTTTTGTTGAGCAATCACTAAGGATTTCATATGTGGTCATTTCTAATGGGGAAATAATAACTATCTCATGACGTTGATTTGAGGATTAAATTAGATAATGAACATGAAAATGCTTTCTAAGATTTAAAAATCAGTCAAAATGTTTTTTGTTATTATTTGATTTGTTGCTATTTCAACTTCACTTGACAGTTGTTTATGACCTTGCGTATGTGAGAAAATGTCCTCTGGGTTATTTTTCTGAAAGCCAGAATGTATTTTTCAATAGCTCAATGGAACTGGCATCATTTGTGAAGGTTAAGGGTGAAGGGGTAAATGTTTCTTGACACCTATCACTTTACAGTGTTTTCAGGAACTAACTGACTCATGTATTCCTCTTCCAAATTTGGTTGAGGACCTCCTACCAGCCACATGCTTTACGTCAGGTGTTGGAAAGCATTTTCTGGATTTGAAATATCTTAGGCTTTGTGGGCCATATACAGTTTCTGTAGCTTCTCCTCCTCTTTCCTCTTCAACAAGCTTTCTAAACGTGAGAACCATTATTAGCTCACAGTCCCACAGATCCAGGCTGAGAGCCTGATTTGATTCGTGGGCATTATTTGCCAATTGCTGCTCTGCGTGTTCACTGAGGAGGGGGACCATGTTTGAGTAATCATTTCTTTGAATCAACTGTTGGTCTTCTGGGGCTTGTCCTTGCTCTCCTACAGTCTCTAATCAGCATG